>NW_027139288.1:300000-408816 GCF_035084215.1 Heptranchias perlo
AACCCCACTCACCATCAATATAAACCCCACTCACCATCAATATAAAACCCCCTCACCTTCAATATAAACCCCCCTCACCTTCAATATAAACCCCACTCACCATCAATATAAATCCCCCTCACCATCAATATAAACCCCCTCACCTTCAATATTAACCCCACTCACAATCAATATAAATCCCCCTCACCTTCAATATAAACCCCCCTCACCATCAATATAAGCCCCACTCACCATCAATATAAATCCCCCTCACCTTCAATATAAATCCCCCTCACCTTCAATATAAATCCCCCTCACCTTCAATATAAACCCCCCTCACCATCAATATAAATCCCCCTCACCTTCAATATAAATCCCCCTCACCTTCAATATAAACCCCACTCACGATCAACATAAATCCCCCTCACCTTCAATATAAATCCCCCTCACCATCAATATAAATCCCCCTCACCTTCAATATAAATCCCCCTCACCTTCAATATAAATCCCCCTCACCTTCAATATAAATCCCCTCACCTTCAATATAAACCCCACTCACCTTCAATATAAATCCCACTCACCATCAATATAAATCCCCCTCACCTTCAATAGAAATCCCCCTCACCATCAATATAAATCCCCCTCACCTTCAATATAAACCCCACTCACCATCAATAGAAATCCCCCTCACCATCAATATAAATCCCCCTCACCTTCAATATAAACCCCACTCACCATCAATAGAAATCCCCCTCACCATCAATAGAAATCCCCCTCACCTACAATATAAACCCCCCTCACCATCAATATAAATCCCCCTCACCTTCAATATAAACCCCACTCACCTTCAATATAAATCCCCCTCACCTTCAATAGAAATCCCCCTCACCATCAATATAAATCCCCCTCACCTTCAATATAAACCCCACTCACCATCAATATAAATCCCCCTCACCTTCAATATAAACCCCACTCACCTTCAATATAAATCCCCCTCACCTTCAATATAAATCCCCTCACCTTCAATATAAACCCCACTCACCATCAATATAAATCCCCCTCACCTTCAATATAAACCCCACTCACCATCAATATAAATCCCCCTCACCTTCAATATAAACCCCCCTCACCATCAATATAAGCCCCACTCACCATCAATATAAATCCCCCTCACCTTCAATATAAACCCCCCTCACCATCAATATAAATCCCCCTCACCTTCAATATAAATCCCCCTCACCTTCAATATAAACCCCCCTCACCATCAATATAAATCCCCCTCACCTTCAATATAAACCCCCCTCACCTTCAATATAAACCCCCCCCTCACCATCAATATAAATCCCCCTCACCTTCAATATAAACCCCCCTCACCTTCAATATAAACCCCACTCACCATCAATATAAATCCCCCTCACCATCAATATAAACCCCACTCACCATCAATATAAACCCCCCTCACCATCAATATAAACCCCCCTCACCATCAATATAAACCCCCCTCACCATCAATATAAACCCCACTCACCATCAATATAAATCCCCCTCACCATCAATATAAACCCCACTCACCATCAATATAAACCCCCCTCACCATCAATATAAACCCCCCTCACCATCAATATAAATCCCCCTCACCTTCAATATAAACCCCCCTCACCTTCAATATAAACCCCACTCACCATCAATACAAACCCCACTCACAATCAATATAAATCCCCCTCACCATCAATATAAACCCCCCTCACCTTCAATATTAACCCCACTCACAATCAATATAAATCCCACTCACCATCAATATAAATCACCCTCACCTTCAATATAAATCCCCCTCACCATCAATATAAACCCCACTCACCATCAATATAAATCCCCCTCACCTTCAATATAAATCCCCCTCACCATCAATATAAATCCCCCTCACCTTCAATATAAATCCCCCTCACCATCAACATAAATCCCCCTCACCTTCAATATAAATCTACTCACCTTCAATATAAATCCCCCTCACCTTCAATATAAATCCCCCTCAACTTCAATATAAATCCCCCTCACCTTCAATATAAATCCCCCTCACCTTCAATATAAACCCCACTCACCTTCAATATAAACCCCCCTCACCATCAATATAAACCCCACTCACCATCAATATAAATCCCCCTCACCTTCAATATAAACCCCCCTCACCATCAATATAAACCCCCCTCACCATCAATATAAATCCCCCTCACCTTCAATATAAATGCCCCTCACCTTCAATATAAACCCCCCTCACCATCAATATAAATCCCCCTCACCTTCAATATAAACCCCCCTCACCTTCAATATAAACCCCCCCCTCACCATCAATATAAATCCCCCTCACCTTCAATATAAACCCCCCTCACCATCAATATAAACCCCACTCACCTTCAATATAAATCCCCCTCACCTTCAATATAAACCCCCCTCACCTTCAATATAAACCCCACTCACCATCAATATAAATCCCCCTCACCTTCAATATAAACCCCCCTCACCTTCAATATAAACCCCCCCTCACCATCAATATAAATCCCCCTCACCTTCAATATAAACCCCCCTCACCATCAATATAAACCCCACTCACCATCAATATAAACCCCACTCACCATCAATATAAATCCCCCTCACCTTCAATATAAACCCCCCTCACCATCAATATAAACCCCCCTCACCATCAATATAAACCCCCCTCTCCATCAATATAAACCCCCCTCACCTTCAATATAAACCCCACTCACCATCAATATAAACCCCACTCACAATCAATATAAATCCCCCTCACCTTCAATATAAACCCCCATCACCATCAATATAAACCCCACTCACAATCAATATAAATCCCCCTCACCTTCAATATAAATCCCCCTCACCATCAATATAAACCCCACTCACAATCAATATAAATCCCCCTCACCTTCAACATAAATCCCCCTCACCATCAATATAAACCCCCCTCACCATCAATATAAACCCCACTCACAATCAATATAAATCCCCCTCACCTTCAATATAAACCCCCCTCACCATCAATATAAACCCCACTCACAATCAATATAAATCCCCCTCACCTTCAATATAAATCCCCCTCACCATCAATATAAATCCCCCTCACCTTCAATATAAATCCCCCTCACCTTCAATATAAATCCCCCTCACCTTCAATATAAACCCCACTCACCTTCAATATAAACCCCCCTCACCATCAATATAAACCCCCCTGACCATCAATATAAACCCCCCTCACCATCAATATAAATCCCCCTCACCTTCAATATAAATCCCCCTCACCTTCAATATAAACCCCCCTGACCATCAATATAAACCCCACTCACCATCAATATAAATCCCCCTCACCTTCAATATAAACCCCCCTGACCATCAATATAAACCCCCCTCACCATCAATATAAATCCCCCTCACCTTCAATATAAACCCCCCTCACCATCAATATAAATCCCCCTCACCTTCAATATAAACCCCCCTCACCTTCAATATAAACCCCACTCACCATCAATATAAATCCCCCTCACCATCAATATAAACCCCACTCACCATCAATATTAACCACCCTCACCATCAATATAAACCCCCCTCACCATCAATATAAACCCCCCTCACCTTCAATATAAACCCCCCTCACCTTCAATATAAACCCCACTCACCATCAATATAAACCCCACTCACAATCAATATAAACCCCCCTCACCATCAATATAAATCCCCCTCACCATCAATATAAATCCCCCTCACCTTCAATATAAATCCCCCTCACCATCAATATAAATCCCCCTCACCATCAATATAAATCCCCCTCACCATCAATATAAATCCCCCTCACCTTCAATAAAAATCCCCCTCACCATCAATATAAATCCCCCTCACCTTCAATATAAATCCCCCTCACCTTCAATATAAATCCCCCTCACCATCAATATAAATCCCCCTCACCTTCAATATAAATCCCACTCACCTTCAATATAAACCCCCCTCACCATCAATATAAACCTCACTCACCATCAATATGAATCCCCCTCACCTTCAATATAAACCCCCCTCACCATCAATATAAACCCCACTCACCATCAATATAAATCCCACTCACCATCAATATAAACCCCCCTCACCTTCAATATAAACCCCCCTCACCATCAATATAAACCCCACTCACCATCAATATAAATCCCCCTCACCATCAATCTAAACCCCCCTCACCATCAATATAAACCCCACTCACCATCAATATAAATCCCCCTCACCATCAATATAAATCCCCCTCACCATCAATATAAATCCCCCTCACCTTCGATATAAATCCCCCTCACCATCAATATAAACCCCACTCACCATCAATATAAACCCCCCTCACCATCAATATAAACCCCACTCACCATCAATATAAATCCCCCTCACCATCAAGAGAAATCCCCCTCATCTTCGATATAAATCCCCCTCACCATCAATATAAACCCCCCTCACCATCAATATAAACCCCACTCACCATCAATATAAATCCCCCTCACCATCAATAGAAATCCCCCTCACCTTCAATATAAACCCCACTCACCATCAATATAAATCCCCCTCACCTTCAATATAAACACCCCTCACCATCAATATAAATCCCCCTCACCATCAATATAAATCCCCCTCACCTTCAATATAAATCCCCCTCACCTTCAAAAAAACCCCACTCACCATCAATATAAATCCCCCTCACCTTCAATATAAACCCCCCTCACCATCAATATAAACCCCACTCACCATCAATATAAATCCCCCTCACCATCAATATAAATCCCCCTCACCTTCGATATAAATCCCCCTCACCATCAATATAAACCCCCCTCACCATCAATATAAACCCCACTCACCATCAATATAAATCCCCCTCACCTTCAATATAAACCCCACTCACCATCAATATAAATCCCCCTCACCATCAATAGAAATCCCCCTCACCTTCAATATAAACCCCACTCACCATCAATATAAATCCCCCTCACCTTCAATATAAACCCCCCTCACCATCAATATAAATCCCCCTCACCTTCAATATAAACCCCCCTCACCATCAATATAAATCCCCCTCACCATCAATATAAATCCCCCTCACCTTCAATATAAACCCCCCTCACCATCAATATAAATCCTCCTCACCATCAATATAAATCCCCCTCACCATCAATATAAATCCCCCTCACCATCAATATAAATCCCCCTCACCTTCAATATAAATCCCCCTCACCATCAATATAAATCCCCCTCACCTTCAATATAAACCCCACTCACCATCAATATAAATCCCCCTCACCTTCAAGATAAACCCCCCTGACCATCAATATAAACCCCCCTCACCATCAATATAAATCCCCCTCACCTTCAATATAAACCCCCCTCACCATCAATATAAATCCCCCTCACCTTCAATATAAATCCCCCTCACCTTCAATATAAACCCCCCTGACCATCAATATAAACCCCCCTCACCATCAATATAAATCCCCCTCACCTTCAATATAAATCCCACTCACCTTCAATATAAACCCCCCTGACCATCAATATAAACCCCACTCACCATCAATATAAATCCCCCTCACCTTCAATATAAACCCCCCTGACCATCAATATAAACCCCCCTCACCATCAATATAAATCCCCCTCACCTTCAATATAAACCCCCCTCACCATCAATATAAATCCCCCTCACCTTCAATATAAATCCCCCTCACCTTCAATATAAACCCCCCTGACCATCAATATAAACCCCCCTCACCATCAATATAAACCCCCCTCACCTTCAATATAAATCCCCCTCACCTTCAATACAAACCCCCCTCACCATCAATATAAATCCCCCTCACCTTCAATATGAACCCCCCTCACCATCAATATAAACCCCCCTCACCATCAATATAAATCCCCCTCACCTTCAATATAAATCCACCTCACCTTCAATACAAACCCCCCTCACCATCAATATAAACCACACTCACCATCAATATAAATCCCCCGCACCTTCAATATAAATCCCCCTCACCTTCAATATAAACCCCCCTCACCTTCAATATAAACCCCACTCACCATCAAGATAAACCCCACTCACAATCAATATAAATCCCCCTCACCATCAATATGAACCCCCCTCACCTTCAATATAAACCCCACTCACAATCAATATAAATCCCCCTCACCATCAATATAAACCCCCCTCACCTTCAATATTAACCCCACTCACAATCAATATAAATCCCCCTCACCATCAATATAAACCCCCCTCACCATCAATATAAGCCCCACTCACCATCAATATAAATCCCACTCACCTTCAATATAAACCCCCCTCAACATCAATATAAGCCCCCCTCACCTTCAATATAAACCCCCCTCACCATCAATATAAATCCCCCTCACCTTCAATATAAACCCCCCTCACCTTCAATATAAACCCCACTCACCATCAATATAAATCCCCCTCACCATCAATATAAACCCCACTCACCATCAATATAAACCACCCTCACCATCAATATAAACCCCCCTCACCATCAATATAAACCCCCCTCACCTTCAATATAAACCCCCCTCACCTTCAATATAAACCCCACTCACCATCAATATAAACCCCACTCACAATCAATATAAAACCCCCTCACCTTCAATATAAACCCCCCTCACCATCAAAATAAATCCCCCTCACCTTCAATATAAACCCCCCTCACCATCAATATAAATCCCCCTCACCTTCAATATAAATCCCCCTCACCTTCAATATAAACCCCCCTGACCATCAATATAAACCCCCCTCACCATCAATATAAATCCCCCTCACCTTCAATATAAATCCCCCTCACCTTCAATATAAACCCCCCTGACCATCAATATAAACCCCACTCACCATCAATATAAATCCCCCTCACCTTCAATATAAACCCCCCTGACCATCAATATAAACCCCCCTCACCATCAATATAAATCCCCCTCACCTTCAATATAAACCCCCCTCACCATCAATATAAATCCCTCTCACCTTCAATATAAATCCCCCTCACCTTCAATATAAACCCCCCTGACCATCAATATAAACCCCCCTCACCATCAATATAAACCCCCCTCACCTTCAATATAAATCCCCCTCACCTTCAATACAAACCCCCCTCACCATCAATATAAATCCCCCTCACCTTCAATATGAACCCCCCTCACCATCAATATAAACCCCCCTCACCATCAATATAAATCCCCCTCACCTTCAATATAAATCCACCTCACCTTCAATACAAACCCCCCTCACCATCAATATAAACCACACTCACCATCAATATAAATCCCCCGCACCTTCAATATAAATCCCCCTCACCTTCAATATAAACCCCCCTCACCTTCAATATAAACCCCACTCACCATCAAGATAAACCCCACTCACAATCAATATAAATCCCCCTCACCATCAATATGAACCCCCCTCACCTTCAATATAAACCCCACTCACAATGAATATAAATCCCCCTCACCATCAATATAAACCCCCCTCACCTTCAATATTAACCCCACTCACAATCAATATAAATCCCCCTCACCATCAATATAAACCCCCCTCACCATCAATATAAGCCCCACTCACCATCAATATAAATCCCACTCACCTTCAATATAAACCCCCCTCACCATCAATATAAGCCCCCCTCACCTTCAATATAAACCCCCCTCACCATCAATATAAATCCCCCTCACCTTCAATATAAACCCCCCTCACCTTCAATATAAACCCCACTCACCATCAATATAAATCCCCCTCACCATCAATATAAACCCCACTCACCATCAATATAAACCACCCTCACCATCAATATAAACCCCCCTCACCATCAATATAAACCCCCCTCACCTTCAATATAAACCCCCCTCACCTTCAATATAAATCCCCCTCACCATCAATATAAATCCCCCTCACCATCAATATAAATCCCCCTCACCATCAATATAAATCCCCCTCACCTTCAATATAAATCCCCCTCACCATCAATATAAATCCCCCTCACCTTCAATATAAATCCCCCTCACCATCAATATAAATCCCCCTCACCTTCAATATAAATCCCCCTCACCATCAATATAAATCCCCCTCACCTTCAATATAAATCCCACTCACCTTCAATATAAACCCCCCTCACCATCAATATAAACCCCACTCACCATCAATATAAATCCCCCTCACCTTCAATATAAACCCCCCTCACCATCAATATAAACCCCACTCACCATCAATATAAATCCCACTCACCATCAATATAAACCCCCCTCACCATCAATATAAATCCCCCTCACCTTCAATATAAATCCCCCTCACCATCAATATAAATCCCCCTCACCTACAATATAAATCCCCCTCACCATCAATATAAACCCCCCTCACCTTCAATATAAATCCCCCTCACCATCAATATAAATCCCCCTCACCTTCGATATAAATCCCCCTCACCATCAATATAAACCCCCCTCACCATCAATATAAACCCCACTCACCATCAATATAAATCCCCCTCACCATCAATATAAATCCCCCTCACCTTCGATATAAATCCCCCTCACCATCAATATAAACCCCCCTCACCATCAATATAAACCCCACTCACCATCAATATAAATCCCCCTCACCATCAATAGAAATCCCCCTCACCTTCAATATAAACCCCACTCACCATCAATATAAATCCCCCTCACCTTCAATATAAACCCCCCTCACCATCAATATAAATCCCCCTCACCATCAATATAAATCCCCCTCACCTTCAATATAAATCCCCCTCACCTTCAAAAAAACCCCACTCACCATCAATATAAATCCCCCTCACCTTCAATATAAACCCCCCTCACCATCAATATAAACCCCACTCACCATCAATATAAATCCCCCTCACCATCAATATAAACCCCACTCACCATCAATATAAACCACCCTCACCATCAATATAAACCCCCCTCACCATCAATATAAACCCCCCTCACCTTCAATATAAACCCCCCTCACCTTCAATATAAACCCCACTCACCATCAATATAAACCCCACTCACAATCAATATAAACCCCCCTCACCATCAATATAAATCCCCCTCACCATCAATATAAATCCCCCTCACCATCAATATAAATCCCCCTCACCATCAATATAAATCCCCCTCACCTTCAATATAAATCCCCCTCACCATCAATATAAATCCCCCTCACCTTCAATATAAATCCCCCTCACCTTCAATATGAACCCCCCTCACCATCAATATAAACCCCCCTCACCATCAATATAAATCCCCCTCACCTTCAATATAAATCCACCTCACCTTCAATACAAACCCCCCTCACCATCAATATAAACCACACTCACCATCAATATAAATCCCCCGCACCTTCAATATAAATCCCCCTCACCTTCAATATAAACCCCCCTCACCTTCAATATAAACCCCACTCACCATCAAGATAAACCCCACTCACAATCAATATAAATCCCCCTCACCATCAATATGAACCCCCCTCACCTTCAATATAAACCCCACTCACAATGAATATAAATCCCCCTCACCATCAATATAAACCCCCCTCACCTTCAATATTAACCCCACTCACAATCAATATAAATCCCCCTCACCATCAATATAAACCCCCCTCACCATCAATATAAGCCCCACTCACCATCAATATAAATCCCACTCACCTTCAATATAAACCCCCCTCACCATCAATATAAGCCCCCCTCACCTTCAATATAAACCCCCCTCACCATCAATATAAATCCCCCTCACCTTCAATATAAACCCCCCTCACCTTCAATATAAACCCCACTCACCATCAATATAAATCCCCCTCACCATCAATATAAACCCCACTCACCATCAATATAAACCACCCTCACCATCAATATAAACCCCCCTCACCATCAATATAAACCCCCCTCACCTTCAATATAAACCCCCCTCACCTTCAATATAAACCCCACTCACCATCAATATAAACCCCACTCACAATCAATATAAACCCCCCTCACCATCAATATAAATCCCCCTCACCTTCAATATAAATCCCCCTCACCATCAATATAAATCCCCCTCACCATCAATATAAATCCCCCTCACCTTCAATATAAATCCCCCTCACCATCAATATAAATCCCCCTCACCTTCAATATAAATCCCCCTCACCATCAATATAAATCCCCCTCACCTTCAATATAAATCCCCCTCACCATCAATATAAATCCCCCTCACCTTCAATATAAATCCCACTCACCTTCAATATAAACCCCCCTCACCATCAATATAAACCCCACTCACCATCAATATAAATCCCCCTCACCTTCAATATAAACCCCCCTCACCATCAATATAAACCCCACTCACCATCAATATAAATCCCACTCACCATCAATATAAACCCCCCTCACCTTCAATATAAATCCCCCTCACCATCAATATAAATCCCCCTCACCTTCGATATAAATCCCCCTCACCATCAATATAAACCCCCCTCACCATCAATATAAACCCCACTCACCATCAATATAAATCCCCCTCACCATCAATATAAATCCCCCTCACCTTCGATATAAATCCCCCTCACCATCAATATAAACCCCCCTCACCATCAATATAAACCCCACTCACCATCAATATAAATCCCCCTCACCATCAATAGAAATCCCCCTCACCTTCAATATAAACCCCACTCACCATCAATATAAATCCCCCTCACCTTCAATATAAACCCCCCTCACCATCAATATAAATCCCCCTCACCATCAATATAAATCCCCCTCACCTTCAATATAAATCCCCCTCACCTACAAAAAAACCCCACTCACCATCAATATAAACCCCACTCACCTTCAATATAAACCCCCCTCACCATCAATATAAACCCCACTCACCATCAATATAAATCCCCCTCACCATCAATATAAACCCCACTCACCATCAATATAAACCACCCTCACCATCAATATAAACCCCCCTCACCATCAATATAAACCCCCCTCACCTTCAATATAAACCCCCCTCACCTTCAATATAAACCCCACTCACCATCAATATAAACCCCACTCACAATCAATATAAACCCCCCTCACCATCAATATAAATCCCCCTCACCTTCAATATAAATCCCCCTCACCATCAATATAAATCCCCCTCACCATCAATATAAATCCCCCTCACCATCAATATAAATCCCCCTCACCTTCAATATAAATCCCCCTCACCATCAATATAAATCCCCCTCACCTTCAATATAAATCCCCCTCACCATCAATATAAATCCCCCTCACCTTCAATATAAATCCCCCTCACCATCAATATAAATCCCCCTCACCTTCAATATAAATCCCACTCACCTTCAATATAAACCCCCCTCACCATCAATATAAACCCCACTCACCATCAATATAAATCCCCCTCACCTTCAATATAAACCCCCCTCACCATCAATATAAACCCCACTCACCATCAATATAAATCCCACTCACCATCAATATAAACCCCCCTCACCTTCAATATAAATCCCCCTCACCATCAATATAAATCCCCCTCACCTTCGATATAAATCCCCCTCACCATCAATATAAACCCCCCTCACCATCAATATAAACCCCACTCACCATCAATATAAATCCCCCTCACCATCAATATAAATCCCCCTCACCTTCGATATAAATCCCCCTCACCATCAATATAAACCCCCCTCACCATCAATATAAACCCCACTCACCATCAATATAAATCCCCCTCACCATCAATAGAAATCCCCCTCACCTTCAATATAAACCCCACTCACCATCAATATAAATCCCCCTCACCTTCAATATAAACCCCCCTCACCATCAATATAAATCCCCCTCACCATCAATATAAATCCCCCTCACCTTCAATATAAATCCCCCTCACCTTCAAAAAAACCCCACTCACCATCAATATAAATCCCCCTCACCTTCAATATAAACCCCCCTCACCATCAATATAAACCTCACTCACCATCAATATAAATCCCCCTCACCATCAATATAAATCCCCCTCACCTTCGATATAAATCCCCCTCACCATCAATATAAACCCCCCTCACCATCAATATAAACACCACTCACCATCAATATAAATCCCCCTCACCTTCAATATAAACCCCACTCACCATCAATATAAATCCCCCTCACCATCAATAGAAATCCCCCTCACCTTCAATATAAACCCCACTCACCATCAATATAAATCCCCCTCACCTTCAATATAAACCCCCCTCACCATCAATATAAATCCCCCTCACCATCAATAGAAATCCCCCTCACCTTCAATATAAACCCCACTCACCATCAATATAAATCCCCCTCACCTTCAATATAAACCCCCCTCACCATCAATATAAATCCCCCTCACCATCAATATAAATCCCCCTCACCTTCAATATAAATCCCCCTCACCTTCAAAAAAACCCCACTCACCATCAATATAAATCCCCCTCACCTTCAATATAAACCCCCCTCACCATCAATATAAACCCCACTCACCATCAATATAAATCCCCCTCACCATCAATATAAACCCCACTCACCATCAATATAAACCACCCTCACCATCAATATAAACCCCCCTCACCATCAATATAAACCCCCCTCACCTTCAATATAAACCCCCCTCACCTTCAATATAAACCCCACTCACCATCAATATAAACCCCACTCACAATCAATATAAACCCCCCTCACCATCAATATAAATCCCCCTCACCTTCAATATAAATCCCCCTCACCATCAATATAAATCCCCCTCACCATCAATATAAATCCCCCTCACCATCAATATAAATCCCCCTCACCTTCAATATAAATCCCCCTCACCATCAATATAAATCCCCCTCACCTTCAATATAAATCCCCCTCACCATCAATATAAATCCCCCTCACCTTCAATATAAATCCCCCTCACCATCAATATAAATCCCCCTCACCTTCAATATAAATCCCACTCACCTTCAATATAAACCCCCCTCACCATCAATATAAACCCCACTCACCATCAATATAAATCCCCCTCTCCTTCAATATAAACCCCCCTCACCATCAATATAAATCCCACTCACCATCAATATAAACCCCCCTCACCTTCAATATAAATCCCCCTCACCATCAATATAAATCCCCCTCACCTTCGATATAAATCCCCCTCACCATCAATATAAACCCCCCTCACCAACAATATAAACCCCACTCACCATCAATATAAATCCCCCTCACCATCAATATAAATCCCCCTCACCTTCGATATAAATCCCCCTCACCATCAATATAAACCCCCCTCACCATCAATATAAACCCCACTCACCATCAATATAAATCCCCCTCACCATCAATAGAAATCCCCCTCACCTTCAATATAAACCCCACTCACCATCAATATAAATCCCCCTCACCTTCAATATAAACCCCCCTCACCATCAATATAAATCCCCCTCACCATCAATATAAATCCCCCTCACCTTCAATATAAATCCCCCTCACCTTCAAAAAAACCCCACTCACCATCAATATAAATCCCCCTCACCTTCAATATAAACCCCCCTCACCATCAATATAAACCCCACTCACCATCAATATAAATCCCCCTCACCATCAATATAAATCCCCCTCACCTTCGATATAAATCCCCCTCACCATCAATATAAACCCCCCTCACCATCAATATAAACCCCACTCACCATCAATATAAATCCCCCTCACCTTCAATATAAACCCCACTCACCATCAATATAAATCCCCCTCACCATCAATAGAAATCCCCCTCACCTTCAATATAAACCCCACTCACCATCAATATAAATCCCCCTCACCTTCAATATAAACCCCCCTCACCATCAATATAAATCCCCCCCACCATCAATATAAATCCCCCTCACCTTCAATATAAATCCCCCTCACCTTCAATATAAATCCCCCTCACCATCAATATAAACCCCACTCACCATCAATATAAATCCCCCTCACCTTCAATATAAACCCCCCTCACCTTCAATATAAATCCCCCTCACCTTCAATATAAATCCCCCTCACCATCAATAGAAATCCCCCTCACCTTCAATATAAACCCCACTCACCATCAGTATAAATCCCCCTCACCTTCAATATAAACCCCCCTCACCTTCAATATAAATCCCCCTCACCTTCAATATAAATCCCCCTCACCTTCAATATAAATCCCCCTCACCTTCAATATAAATCCCACTCACCATCAATATAAATCCCCCTCACCATCAATATAAACCCCCCTCACCATCAACATAAACCCCCCTCACCATCAATATAAATCCCCCTCACCTTCAATATAAATCCCCCTCACCTTCAATATATACCCCCCTCACCATCAATATATATCCCCCTCACCTTCAATATAAATCCCACTCACCTTCAATATAAATCCCCCTCACCTTCAATACAAACCCCCCTCACCATCAATATAAACCACACTCACCATCAATATAAATCCCCCTCACCTTCAATATAAATCCCCCTCACCTTCAATATAAACCCCACTCACCATCAATATAAATCCCCCTCACCTTCAATATAAACCCCCCTGACCATCAATATAAACCCCCCTCACCATCAATATAAATCCCCCTCACCTTCAATATAAATCCCCCTCACCTTCAATATTAATCCCCCTCACCTTCAATATAAATCCCCCTCACCTTCAATACAAACCACCCTCACCATCAATATAAACCCCACTCACCATCAATATAAATCCCCCTCACCATCAATATAAACCACACTCACCATCAATATAAATCCCCCGCACCTTCAATATAAATCCCCCTCACCTTCAATATGAACCCCCCTCACCATCAATATAAACCCTACTCACCATCAAGATAAATCCCCCTCACCTTCAATATAAATCCCCCTCACCTTCAATATAAATCCCCCTCACCATCAATATAAACTCCACTCACCATCAATATAAATCCCCCTCACCTTCAACATAAACCCCCCTCACCTTCAATATAAACCCCCCTCACCATCAATATAAATCCCCCTCACCTTCAATATAAACCCCCCTCACCTTCAATATAAACCCCCCTCACCTTCAATATAAACCCCACTCACCATAAATATAAACCCCACTCACCAGCAATATAAATCCCCCTCACCTTCAATATAAACCCCACTCACCATCAATGTGAATCCCCCTCACCTTCAATATAAATCCCCCTCACCATCAATATAAACCCCTCACCATCAATATAAATCCCCCTCACCTTCAATATAAACCCCACTCGCCATCAATATAAATCCCCCTCACCTTCAATATAAATCCCCCTCACCATCAATATAAATCCCCCTCACCTTCAATATAAACCCCACTCACCATCAATATAAATCCCCCTCACCTTCAATATAAATCCCCCTCACCATCAATATAAATCCCCCTCACCTTCAATATAAACCCCACTCACCATCAATATAAATCCCCCTCACCTTCAATATAAATCCCCCTCACCATCAATATAAATCCCCCTCACCTTCAATATAAACCCCACTCACCATCAATATAAATCCCCCTCACCTTCAATATAAATCCCCCTCACCTTCAATATAAACCCCACTCACCATCAATATAAATCCCCCTCACCTTCAATATAAATCCCCCTCACCATCAATATAAATCCCCCTCACCTTCAATATAAACCCCACTCACCATCAATATAAATCCCCCTCACCTTCAATATAAATCCCCCTCACCATCAATATAAATCCCCCTCACCTTCAATATAAACCCCACTCACCATCAATATAAATCCCCCTCACCTTCAATATAAATCCCCCTCACCTTCAATATAAATCCCCTCACCTTCAAGATAAACCCCCCTCACCATCAATATAAATCCCCCTTACCATCAATATAAATCCCCCTCACCTTCAATATAAACCCCCCTCACCTTCAATTTTAACCCCACTCACCTTCAATATAAATCCCCCTCACCTTCAATATAAACCCCACTCACCATCAATATAAACCCCCCTCACCATCAATATAAATCCCCCTCACCTTCAATATAAACCCCCCATACCATTAATATAAACCCCCCCCCTCACCATCAATATAAACCCCCCATACCATTAATATAAACCCCCCCTCACCATCAATATAAACCCCCCTCACCATTAATATAAACAACCCCTCACCATCAATATAAACCCCACTCACCATCAATATAAACCCCCCTCACCATTCATATAAACCCCCCCTCACCATCAATATAAACCCCTCACCATCAATATAAATCCCCATCATCATCAAAAGAAACCACTCGCCATCAATATAAACCCACCTCACCATCAATATAAACACCCCTCACCATCAATATAAATCCCCCTCACCTTCAATATAAATCCCGCTCACCTTCAATATAAACCCCCCATACCATTAATATAAACCCCCCCCTCACCATCAATATAAACCCCCCATACCATTAATATAAACCCCCCCTCACCATCAATATAAACCCCCCTCACCATTAATATAAACAACCCCTCACCATCAATATAAACCCCACTCACCATCAATATAAACCCCCCTCACCATTCATATAAACCCCCCCTCACCATCAATATAAACCCCTCACCATCAATATAAATCCCCATCATCATCAAAAGAAACCACTCGCCATCAATATAAACCCACCTCACCATCAATATAAATCCCCCTCACCATCAATATAAATCCCCCTCATCATAAATATAAATCCCCCTCACCATCAATATAAATCCACCTCATCTTAAATATAAATCCCCCTCACCATCAATACAAATCACTCACCATCAATATAAATCCATCTTACCATCAACATAAATCCCCCTCACCATCAATATAAACCCCCCTCACCATCAATACAGACGACTCACCATCAATACAAACCCCTCACCATCAATACAAACCCCACTCACCATCAATATAAACCCCCCTCACCATCAATATAAATCACCCTCATCATCAATATGAACCCACCTCACCATCAATATCACCCCCACTCACCATCAATATAAACCAACCTCAACATCAATATAAACCCCCCTCACCATCAATATAAATCCCCCTCACCATCAATATATATCCCCTCATCATCAATATAACCCCACTCACCATCAATATGAACTCCTCACCATCAATATAAATCCCTCACCATCAATATAAACCTGCCTCACCATCAAAATAAATCCCTCTCATCATCAATATAAACCCCTCACCATCAATATAAATCCCTCACCATCAATATAATCCACCCGAAACCATCAATATTAACCCTTCACCATCAACATAATAGTCAGTATAACCATCCTCACCCCCTTACCGTAACAAGGGAATGTAGAGAGGGACTGGGCATTAGAGTAAACCACTCACCATCAATATAAACCCCCCACACCATCAATATAAACCCCCTCACCATCAATATAAACCCCCCTCACCATCAATATAAACCCCCCACACCATCAAAATAAATCCCACTCACCATCAATATAAACCCCTCCTAACAATCAATATAACCCCCCCCAATAAATAAACCCCCCTCACCATCAATATAAACCCCTCACCATCAATGTAAACCCCCCCACCATCAATATAAACCCCCACCCACACCATCAATATAAATCCCCCCCACACACCATCAAAATAAACCCCCCTCACCATCAATATAAACCCCTCCTAACAATCAATAGAAACCCCCCCTATAAATAAACCCACTCACCATCAATATAAACCCCTCCTAACAATCAATAGAAACCCCCCCTATAAATAAACCCCCCTCACCATCAATATAAACCCCTCACCATCAATATAAACCCCACTCACCATCAATATAAACCCCACTCACCATCAATATACACCCCCACTCACCATCAATATAACTCCCCTCACCATCAATATAAACCCCTCACCATCAATATAAACCCCACACCATCAATATAACCCCCCTCACCATCAATATAAACCCCACACCATCAATATAACCCCCCGTCACCATCAATATAAACCCCCCTCTCCATCTATATGAATCCCCTCACAATCAATATAAACCCCTCACCATCAATATAAACCCCACACCATCAATATAACCCCCCCCTCACCATCAATATAAACCCCCCTCTCCATCTATATGAATCCCCTCACAATCAATATAAACCCCCCTCTCCATCCATATGAATCCCCTCATCATCAATATAAACCCCCTCACCATCAATATAAACCCCCCTCTTCATCAATATAAATCCCCTCACAATCAATATAAACCCCTCATCATCAATATAAACCCCTCACCATCAATATAAACCCCCATCACCATCAATATAACCCCCCCTCACCATCAATATAAACGCCCCTCACCATCAATATAAACCCCGCCCTCACCATCAATATAAACCTCCCCACACACCATCAATATAAACCCCACTCACCATCAATATAAATCCGCCTCACCATCAATATAACTCCCCTCACCATCAATATAAACCCCTCACCATCAATATAAACCCCACACAATCAATATAACCCCCCTTCACCATCAATATAAAACCCCTCTCCATCAATATAAATCCCCTCACAATCAATATAACCCCCCTCACCATCAATATAAACCCCTCATCATCAATATAAACCTCCCTCACCATCAATATAAATCCCTCTCATCATCAATATAACCCCCTCACCATCAATATAAATCCCTCACCATCAATATAAACCCCTCACCATCAATATAAACCACCCTCACCATCAATATAAACCCCTCAACTTCAATATAAATCCCTCTCATCATCAATATAAACCCCTCACCATCAATATAAACCCCTCACCATCAATATAAATCCCTCTCATCATCAATATAAACCCCTCACCATCAATATAAACCCCTCACCATCAATATAAACCCCTCACCATCAATATAAACCCCTCACCATCAATATAAATCCCTCTCATCATCAATATAAACCCCTCACCATCAATATAAACCCCTCACCATCAATATAACCCCCTCACCATCAATATAAATCCCTCATCATCAATATAATCCCCTCACCATCAATATAAACCCCACTCACCATCAATATAAATCCCCCTCACCATCAATAGAAATCCCCCTCACCTTCAATATAAACCCCACTCACCATCAATATAAATCCCCCTCATCTTCAATATAAACCCCCCTCACCTTCAATATAAACCCCCCTCACCATCAATATAAATCCACCTCACCATCAATATAAATCCCCCTCACCTTCAATAGAAATCCCCCTCACCATCAATATAAATCCCCTCACCTTCAATATAAACCCCCCTGACCATCAATATAAACCCACCTCACCATCAATATAAACCCCCCTCACCATCAATATAAATCCCCCTCACCTTCAATATAAATCCCCCTCACCTTCAATATAAACCCCCCTCACCATCAATATAAACCCCACTCACCTTCAATATAAATCCCCCTCACCTTCAATATAAACCCCCCTCACCATCAATATAAATCCCCCTCACCTTCGATATAAATCCCCCTCACCTTCGATATAAACCCCCCTCACCTTCAATATAAATCCCCCTCACCTTCAATATAAACCCCACTCACCATCAATATAAATCCCCCTCACCTTCAATATAAATCCCCCTCACCATCAATATAAACCCCTCACCATCAATATAAACCCCCCTCACCTTCAATATAAACCCCCCTCACCTTCAATATAAACCCCACTCACCATAAATATAAACCCCACTCACCAGCAATATAAATCCCCCTCACCTTCAATATAAACCCCTCTCACCATCAATATAAATCCCCCTCACCTTCAATATAAACCCCACTCACCATCAACATAAATCCCCCTCACCTTCAATATAAATCCCCCTCACCATCAATATAAATCCCCCTCACCTTCAATATAAACCCCACTCACCATCAATATAAATCCCCCTCACCTTCAATATAAATCCCCCTCACCATCAATATAAATCCCCCTCACCTTCAATATAAACCCCACTCACCATCAATATAAATCCCCCTCACCATCAATATAAATCCCCCTCACCTTCAATATAAATCCCCCTCACCTTCAATATAAATCCCCTCACCTTCAAGATAAACCCCACTCACCATCAATATAAATCCCCCTCACCATCAATATAAATCCCCCTCACCTTCAATATAAATCCCCCTCACCATCAATATAAATCCCCCTCACCTTCAATATAAATCCCCCTCACCATCAATATAAACCCCCCTCACCATCAATATAAATCCCCCTCACCTTCAATATAAACCCCCCTCACCATCAATATAAATCCCCCTCACCTTCGATATAAATCCCCCTCACCTTCGATATAAACCCCCCTCACCTTCAATATAAATCCCCCTCACCTTCAATATAAACCCCACTCACCATCAATATAAATCCCCCTCACCTTCAATATAAATCCCCCTCACCATCAATATAAACCCCTCACCATCAATATAAACCCCCCTCACCTTCAATATAAACCCCCCTCACCTTCAATATAAACCCCACTCACCATAAATATAAACCCCACTCACCATCAATATAAATCCCCCTCACCTTCAATATAAATCCCCCTCACCATCAATATAAACCCCTCACCATCAATATAAACCCCCCTCACCTTCAATATAAATCCCCCTCACCTTCAATATAAACCCCCCTCACCTTCAATATAAACCCCACTCACCATCAATGTGAATCCCCCGCACCTTCAATATAAATCCCCCTCACCATCAATATAAACCCCTCACCATCAATATAAATCCCCCTCACCTTCAATATAAACCCCACTCACCATCAATATAAATCCCCCTCACCTTCAATATAAATCCCCCTCACCTTCAATATAAATCCCCCTCACCATCAATATAAATCCCCCTCACCTTCAATATAAACCCCACTCACCATCAATATAAATCCCCCTCACCTTCAATATAAATCCCCCTCACCATCAATATAAATCCCCCTCACCTTCAATATAAACCCCACTCACCATCAACATAAATCCCCCTCACCTTCAATATAAATCCCCCTCACCATCAATATAAATCCCCCTCACCTTCAATATAAACCCCACTCACCATCAACATAAATCCCCCTCACCTTCAATATAAATCCCCCTCACCATCAATATAAATCCCCCTCACCTTCAATATAAACCCCACTCACCATCAATATAAATCCCCCTCACCTTCAATATAAATCCCCCTCACCATCAATATAAATCCCCCTCACCTTCAATATAAACCCCACTCACCATCAATATAAATCCCCCTCACCATCAATATAAATCCCCCTCACCTTCAATATAAATCCCCCTCACCTTCAATATAAATCCCCTCACCTTCAAGATAAACCCCCCTCACCATCAATATAAATCCCCCTTACCATCAATATAAACCCCCCTCACCATCAATATAAACCCCCCTCACCGTCAATATAAACCCCCCTCACCTTCAATATAAACCCCACTCACCTTCAATATAAATCCCCCTCACCTTCAATATAAACCCCACTCACCATCAATATAAACCCCCCTCACCATCAATATAAACCCCCCTCACCATCAATATAAACCCCCCATACCATTAATATAAACCCCCCCTCACCATCAATATAAACCCCCATACCATTAATATAAACCCCCCTCACCATCAATATAAACCCCCCTCACCATCAATATAAACCCCCCTCACCTTCAATATAAATCCCGCTCACCTTCAATATAAACCCCCCATACCATTAATATAAATCCCCCCCTCACCATCAATATAAACCCCCCATACCATTAATATGAACCCCCCCTCACCATCAATATAAACCCACCTCACCATTAATATAAACAACCCCTCACTATCAATATAAACCCCACTCACCATCAATATAAACCCCCCTCACCATTCATATAAACCCCCCCTCACCATCAATATAAACCCCTCACCATCAATATAAATCCCCATCATCATCAAAAGAAACCACTCGCCATCAATATAAACCCACCTCACCATCAATATAAATCCCCCTCACCATCAATATAAATCCCCCTCATCATAAATATAAATCCCCCTCACCATCAATACAAATCACTCACCATCAATATAAATCCATCTTACCATCAACATAAATCCCCCTCACCATCAATATAAACCCCCCTCACCATCAATACAGACGACTCACCATCAATACAAACCCCTCACCATCAATACAAACCCCACTCACCATCAATATAAACCCCCCTCACCATCAATATAAATCCCCCTCACCATCAATACAAATCACTCACCATCAATATAAATCCATCTTACCATGAACATAAATCCCCCTCACCATCAATATAAACCCCCCTCACCATCAATACAGACGACTCACCATCAATACAAACCCCTCACCATCAATACAAACCCCACTCACCATCAATATAAACCCACCTCACCATCAATATAAACCCCCCTGACCATCAATGCAAACCACTCACCATCAATATAAACCCCTAACCATCAATATAACCCCCACTCACCATCAATATAAACCAACCTCAACATCAATATAAACCCCCCTCACCATCAATATAAATCCCCCTCACCATCAATATATCTCCCCTCACCATCAATATACACCCCTCATCATCAATATAACCCCACTCACCATCAATATAAACTCCTCACCATCAATGTAAATCCCTCACCATCAATATAAACCTGCCTCACCATCAAAATAAATCCCTCTCATCATCAATATAAACCCCTCACCATCAATATAAATCCCTCACCATCAATATAAACCACCCGAAACCATCAATATTAACCCTTCACCATCAACATAATAGTCAGTATAACCATCCTCACCCCCTTACCGTAACAAGGGAATGTAGAGAGGGACTGGGCATTATAGTAAATCACTCACCATCAATATAAACCCCCCACACCATCAATATAAACCCCCTCACCATCAATATAAACCCCCCTCACCATCAATATAAACCCCCCTCACCATCAATATAAACCCCCTCACCATCAATATAAACCCCCCTCACCATCAATATAAACCCCCCACACCATCAATATAAACCCCCTCACCATCAATATAAACCCCCCTCACCATCAATATACACCCCCACTCACCATCAATATAAACCCCCTCACCATCAATATAAACCCCCCTCACCATCAATATAAACCCCCCTCACCATCAATATAAACCCCCCACACCATCAATATAACCCCCCCCCCATCATCAAAATAAATCCCACTCACCATCAATATAAACCCCTCCTAACAATCAATATAACCCCCCCCCAATAAATAAACCCCCCTCACCATCAATATAAACCCCTCACCATCAATATAAACCCCCCCACCATCAATATAAACCCCCCCCCACACCATCAATATAAATCCCCCCCACACACCATCAATATAAACCCCCCTCACCATCAATATAAATCACCCTCATCATCAATATGAACCCACCTCACCATCAATATAACTCCCCTCACCATCAATATAAACCCCTCACCATCAATATAAACCCCACACCATCAATATAACCCCCCTCACCATCAATATAACTCCCCTCACCATCAATATAAACCCCACACCATCAATATAACCCTCCCTCACCATCAATATAAACCCCCCTCTTCATCGATATGAATCCCCTCACAATCAATATAAACCCCTCACCATCAATATAAACCCCTCATCATCAATATAAACCCCCTCACCATCAATATAAACCCCCCTCTTCATCAATATAAATCCCCTCACAATCAATATAAACCCCTCATCATCAATATAAACCCCTCACCATCAATATAAACCCCCATCACCATCAATATAACCCCCCCCTCACCATCAATATAAACCCCACTCACCATCAATATAAACCCGCCTCACCATCAATATAACTCCCCTCACCATCAATATAAACCCCTCACCATCAATATAAACCCCACACAATCAATATAACCCCCCCTCACCATCAATATAAAACCCCTCACCTTCAATATAAACCCCCCTCACCATCAATATAAACTCCACTCACCATCAATATAAATCCCCCTCACCTTCAACATAAACCCCCCTCACCTTCAATATAAACCCCCCTCACCATCAATATAAATCCCCCTCACCTTCAATATAAACCCCCCTCACCTTCAATATAAACCCCCCTCACCTTCAATATAAACCCCACTCACCATAAATATAAACCCCACTCACCAGCAATATAAATCCCCCTCACCTTCAATATAAACCCCACTCACCATCAATGTGAATCCCCCTCACCTTCAATATAAATCCCCCTCACCTTCAATATAAACCCCACTCACCATCAATATAAATCCCCCTCACCTTCAATATAAATCCCCCTCACCATCAATATAAATCCCCCTCACCTTCAATATAAACCCCACTCACCATCAATATAAATCCCCCTCACCTTCAATATAAATCCCCCTCACCATCAATATAAATCCCCCTCACCTTCAATATAAACCCCACTCACCATCAATATAAATCCCCCTCACCTTCAATATAAACCCCACTCACCATCAATATAAATCCCCCTCACCTTCAATATAAATCCCCCTCACCATCAATATAAATCCCCCTCACCTTCAATATAAACCCCACTCACCATCAATATAAATCCCCCTCACCTTCAATATAAATCCCCCTCACCATCAATATAAATCCCCCTCACCTTTAATATAAACCCCACTCACCATCAATATAAATCCCCCTCACCTTCAATATAAATCCCCCTCACCATCAATATAAATCCCCCTCACCTTCAATATAAACCCCACTCACCATCAATATAAATCCCCCTCACCTTCAATATAAATCCCCCTCACCATCAATATAAATCCCCCTCACCTTCAATATAAACCCCACTCACCATCAATATAAATCCCCCTCACCTTCAATATAAATCCCCCTCACCATCAATATAAATCCCCCTCACCTTCAATATAAACCCCACTCACCATCAATATAAATCCCCCTCACCTTCAATATAAATCCCCCTCACCATCAATATAAATCCCCCTCACCTTCAATATAAACCCCACTCACCATCAATGTAAATCCCCCTCACCATCAATATAAATCCCCCTCACCTTCAATATAAATCCCCCTCACCTTCAATATAAATCCCCTCACCTTCAAGATAAACCCCCCTCACCATCAATATAAATCCCCCTTACCATCAATATAAACCCCCCTCACCATCAATATAAACCCTCCTCACCATCAATATAAATCCCCCTCACCTTCAATATAAACCCCCCTCACCTTCAATATAAACCCCACTCACCTTCAATATAAATCCCCCTCACCTTCAATATAAACCCCACTCACCATCAATATAAACCCCCCTCACCTTCAATATAAACCCCCCTCACCATCAATATAAACCCCCCTCACCATCAATATAAACCCCCCATACCATTAATATAAACCCCCCCCTCACCATCAATATAAACCCCCCATACCATTAATATAAACCCCCCTCACCATCAATATAAACCCCCCTCACCATCAATATAAATCCCCCTCACCTTCAATATAAATCCCGCTCACCTTCAATATAAACCCCCCATACCATTAATATAAACCCCCCCCTCACCATCAATATAAACCCCCCATACCATTAATATAAACCCCCCCTCACCATCAATATAAACCCCCCTCACCATTAATATAAACAACCCCTCACCATCAATATAAACCCCACTCACCATCAATATAAACCCCCCTCACCATTCATATAACCCCCCCCTCACCATCAATATAAACCCCTCACCATCAATATAAATCCCCATCATCATCAAAAGAAACCACTCGCCATCAATATAAACCCACCTCACCATCAATATAAATCCCCCTCACCATCAATATAAATCCCCCTCACCTTCAATATAAACCCCCCTCACCATCAATATAAATCCCCCTCACCTTCAATATAAATCCCGCTCACCTTCAATATAAACCCCCCATACCATTAATATAAACCCCCCCTCACCATCAATATAAACCCCCCATACCATTAATATAAACCCCCCCTTACCATCAATATAAACCCCCCTCACCATTAATATAAACATCCCCTCACCATCAATATAAACCCCACTCACCATCAATATAAACCCCCCTCACCATTCATATAAACCCCCCCTCACCATCAATATAAACCCCTCACCATCAATATAAATCCCCATCATCATCAAAAGAAACCACTCGCCATCAATATAAACCCACCTCACCATCAATATAAATCCCCCTCACCATCAATATAAATCCCCCTCATCATAAATATAAATCCCCCTCACCATCAATATAAATCCCCCTCACCATCAATACAAATCACTCACCATCAATATAAATCCATCTTACCATCAACATAAATCCCCCTCACCATCAATACAGACGACTCACCATCAATACAAACCCCTCACCATCAATACAAACCCCACTCACCATCAATATAAACCCCCCTCACCATCAATATAAATCACCCTCATCATCAATATGAACCCACCTCACCATCAATATAAACCCCCCTGACCATCAATGCAAACCATTCACCATCAATATAAACCCCTCACCATCAATATAACCCCCACTCACCATCAATATAAACCAACCTCAACATCAATATAAACCCCCCTCACCATCAATATAAATCCCCCTCACCATCAATATATCTCCCCTCATCATCAATATAACCCCACTCACCATCAATATAAACTCCTCACCATCAATATAAATCCCTCACCATCAATATAAACCTGCCTCACCATCTAAATAAATCCCTCTCATCATCAATATAAACCCCTCACCATCAATATAAATCCCTCACCATCAATATAATCCACCCGAAACCATCAATATTAACCCTTCACCATCAACATAATAGTCAGTATAACCATCCTCACCCCCTTACCGTAACAAGGGAATGTAGAGAGGGACTGGGCATTAGAGTAAACCACTCACCATCAATATAAACCCCCCACACCATCAATATAAACCCCCTCACCATCAATATAAACCCCCCTCACCATCAATATAAACCCCCCACACCATCAAGAGAAACCCCCCCCCATCATCAAAATAAATCCCACTCACCATCAATATAAACCCCTCCTAACAATCAATATAAACCCCCCCCAATAAATAAACCCCCCTCACCATCAATATAAACCCCCCCACCATCAATATAAACCCCCCCCCCACACCATCAATATAAATCCCCCCCACACACCATCAATATAAACCCCCCTCACCATCAATATAAACCCCTCCTAACAATCAATAGAAACCCCCCCTATAAATAAACCCCCCTCACCATCAATATAAACCCCTCACCATCAATATAAACCCCACTCACCATCAATATACACCCCCACTCACCATCAATATAACTCCCCTCACCATCAATATAAACCCCTCACCATCAATATAAACCCCACACCATCAATATAACCCCCCTCACCATCAAGATAAACCCCACACCATCAATATAACCCCCCCTCACCATCAATATAAACTCCCCTCTCCATCTATATGAATCCCCTCACAATCAATATAAACCCCCCTCTCCATCTATATGAATCCCCTCACAATCAATATAAACCCCTCACCATCAATATAAACCCCTCATCATCAATATAAACCCCCTCACCATCAATATAAACCCCCCTCTTCATCAATATAAATCCCCTCACAATCAATATAAACCCCTCATCATCAATATAAACCCCTCACCATCAATATAAACCCCCATCACCATCAATATAACCCCCCCCTCACCATCAATATAAACGCCCCTCACCATCAATATAAACCCCCCCCTCACCATCAATAAAAACCTCCCCACACACCATCAATATAAACCCCACTCACCATCAATATAAACCCGCCTCACCATCAATATAACTCCCCTCACCATCAATATAAACCCCTCACCATCAATATAAACCCCACACAATCAATATAACCCCCCCTCACCATCAATATAAAACCCCTCTCCATCAATATAAATCCCCTCACAATCAATATAACCCCCCTCACCATCAATATAAACCCCTCATCATCAATATAACCCCCTTCACCATCAATATAATCCCCTCACAATCAATATAACCCCCTCACCATCAATATAAACCCCTCATCATCAATATAAACCTCCCTCACCATCAATATAAATCCCTCTCATCATCAATATAACCACCTCACCATCAATATAAATCCCTCACCATCAATATAAATCCCTCACCATCAATATAAACCACCCTCACCATCAATATAAACCCCTCAACATCAATATAAATCCCTCTCATCATCAATATAAACCCCTCACCATCAATATAAACCCCTCACCATCAATATAAACCCCTCACCATCAATATAAATCCCTCTCATCATCAATATATACCCCTCACCATCAATATAAACCGCTCACCATCAATATAAACCCCTCACCATCAATATAAACCCCTCACCATCAATATAAATCCCTCCCATCATCAATATAAACCCCTCACCATCAATATAAACCCCTCACCATCAATATAACCCCCTCACCATCAATATAAATCCCTCATCATCAATATAATCCCCTCACCATCAATATAAACCCCACTCACCATCAATATAAATCCCCCTCACCATCAATAGAAATCCCCCTCACCTTCAATATAAACCCCACTCACCATCAATATAAATCCCCCTCATCTTCAATATAAACCCCCCTCACCTTCAATATAAACCCCCCTCACCATCAATATAAATCCCCCTCACCATCAATATAAACCCCCCTCACCATCAATATAAATCCCCCTCACCATGAATATAAATCCCCCTCACCATCAATAGAAATCCCCCTCACCTTCAATATAAACCCCACTCACCATCAATATAAATCCCCCTCATCTTCAATATAAACCCCCCTCACCTTCAATATAAACCCCCCTCACCATCAATATAAATCCCCCTCACCATCAATATAAATCCCCCTCACCATCAATATAAATCCCCCTCACCTTCAATATAAATCCCCCTCACCTTCAATATAAATCCCCCTCACCGACAATATAAACCTCACTCACCTTCAATATAAACCCCCCTCACCATCAATATAAACCCCACTCACCATCAATATAAATCCCCCTCACATTCAATATAAATCCCCCTGACCATCAATATAAACCCCTCACCATCAATATAAACCCCCCTCACCATCAATATAAATCCCCCTCACCTTCAATATAAATCCCCCTCACCTTCAATATAAATCCCCTTCACCTTCAATATAAACCCCACTCACCATCAATATAAACCCCACTCACCATCAATATAAATCCCCCTCACATTCAATATAAATCCCCCTCACCATCAATATAAACCCCTCACCATCAATATAAACCCCCCTCACCATCAATATAAATCCCCCCCACCTTCAATATAAATCCCCCTCACCTTCAATATAAATCCCTCTCGCCATCAATATAAATCCCCCTCACCTTCAATATAAATCCCCCTCACATTCAAGATAAATCCCCCTCACCTACAATATAAACCCCACTCACCTTCAATATAAACCCCCCTCACGTTCAATATAAATCCCCTCACCTTCAATAGAAACCCCCCTCACCTTCAATATAAATCCCCCTCACCTTCAATATAAATCCCCCTCGCCATCAATATAAATCACCCTCACCTTCAATATAAATCCCCTCACCTTCAATATAAACCCCACTCACCTTCAATATAAACCCCCCTCACCTTCAATATAAATCCCCCTCACCATCAATATAAATCCCCTTCACCTTCAATATAAACCCCACTCACCATCAATATAAACCCCACTCACCATCAATATAAATCCCCCTCACCTTCAATATAAATCCCCCTCACCATCAATATAAACCCCTCACCATCAATATAAACCCCCCTCACCATCAATATAAATCCCCCTCACCTTCAATATAAATCCCCCTCACCTTCAATATAAACCCCCCTGACCATCAATATAAACCCACCTCACCATCAATATAAACCCCCCTCACCATCAATATAAATCCCCCTCACCTTCAATATAAATCGCCCTCACCTTCAATATAAACCCCCCTCACCATCAATATAAACCCCACTCACCATCAATATAAATCCCCCTCACCTTCAATATAAATCCCCCTCACCTTCAATATAAACCCCCCTCACCATCAATATAAATCCCCCTCACCTTCGATGTAAATCCCCCTCACCTTCAATATAAACCCCCATCACCTTCAATATAAATCCCCCTCACCTTCAATATAAACCCCACTCACCATCAATATAAATCCCCCTCATCTTCAATATAAATCCCCCTCACCATCAATATAAACCCCTCACCATCAATATAAACCCCCCTCACCATCAATATAAATCCCCCTCACCTTCAATATAAATCCCCTCACCTTCAATATAAACCCCCCTGACCATCAATATAAACCCCCCTCACCATCAATATAAACCCCCCTCACCATCAATATAAATCCCCCTCACCTTCAATATAAATCCCCCTCACCTTCAATATAAACCCCCCTCACCTTCAATATAAATCCCCCTCACCTTCAATATAAACCCCACTCACCATCAATATAAATCCCCCTCATCTTCAATATAAATCCCCCTCACCATCAATATAAACCCCTCACCATCAATATAAACCCCCCTCACCATCAATATAAATCCCCTCACCTTCAATATAAACCCCCCTGACCATCAATATAAACCCCCCTCACCATCAATATAAACCCCCCTCACCATCAATATAAATCCCCCTCACCTTCAATATAAACCCCCCTCACCATCAATATAAACCCCCCTCACCATCAATATAAATCCCCCTCACCTTCAATATAAATCCCCCTCACCATCAATATAAACCCCTCACCATCAATATAAACGCCCCTCACCTTCAATATAAACCCCACTCAAAATCAATATAAATCCCCCTCACCTTCAATATAAACCCCCCTCACCTTCAATATAAACCCCTCACCTTCAATATAAACCCCCCTCACCTTCAATATAAACCCCACTCACCATCAATATAAATCCCCCTCACCATCAATATAAATCCCCCTAACCTTCAATATAAACCCCCCTCACCATCAATATAAATCCCCCTCACCATCAATATAAATCCCCTTCACCTTCAATATAAACCCCCCTCACCTTCAATATAAACCCCACTCACCATCAATATAAATCCCCCTCACCATCAATATAAATCCCCCTCACCATCAATATAAATCCCCCTCACCATCAATATAAATCCCCTTCACCTTCAATATAAATCCCCCTCACCATCAATATAAATCCCCTTCACCTTCAATATAAATCCCCCTCACCATCAATATAAATCCCCCTCACCTTCAACATAAATCCCCCTCACCTTCAATATAAATCCCCCTCACCTACAATATAAACCCCCCTCACCTTCAATATAAATCCCCCTCACCTTCAATATAAACCCCCCTCACCTTCAATATAAACCCCCCTCACCATCAATATAAACCCCCCTCACCATCAATATAAACCCCCCTCACCATCAATATAAACCCCCCTCACCATCAATATAAATCCCCCTCACCTTCAATATAAATCCCCCTCACCTACAATATAAACCCCCCTCACCATCAATATAAATCCCCCTCACCTTCAATATAAACCCCCCTCACCTTCAATGTAAACCCCCCTCACCATCAATATAAACCCCCCTCATCATCAATATAAACCCCCCTCACCATCAATATAAACCCCACTCACCATCAATATAAACCCCACTCACCATCAATATAAATCCCCCTCACCATCAATATAAATCCCCCTCACCTTCAATATAAACCCCACTCACCTTCAATATAAATCCCCCTCACCATCAATATAAATCCCCCTCACCTTCAATATAAATCCCCCTCACCTTCAATATAAACCCCACTCACCTTCAATATAAATCCCCCTCACCTTCAATATAAACCCCCCTCACCATCAATATAAACCCCACTCACCATCAATATAAATCCGCCTCACCTTCAAACAAAATCCCCCTCACCATCAATATAAACCCCCCTCACCTTCAATATAAACCCCACTCACCATCAATATAAATCCCCCTCACCATCAATAGAAATCCCCCTCACCTTCAATATAAACCCCACTCACCATCAATATAAATCCCCCTCACCTTCAATATAAACCCCCCTCACCATCAATATAAATCCCCCTCACCATCAATATAAATCCCCCTCACCTTCAATATAAATCCCCCTCACCTACAATATAAACCCCCCTCACCATCAATATAAATCCCCCTCACCTTCAACATAAATCCCCCTCACCTTCAATATAAATCCCCCTCACCTACAATATAAACCCCCCTCACCATCAATATAAATCCCCCTCACCTTCAATATAAACCCCCCTCACCTTCAATATAAACCCCCCTCACCATCAATATAAACCCCACTCACCATCAATATAAACCCCCCTCACCATTCATATAAACCCCCCCTCACCATCAATATAAACCCCTCACCATCAAAATAAATCCCCATCATCATCAAACGAAACCACTCGCCATCAATATAAACCCACCTCACCATCAATATAAATCCCCCTCACCATCAATATAAATCCCCCTCATCATAAATATAAATCCCACTCACCATCAATACAAACCACTCACCATCAATATAAATCCATCTTACCATCAACATAAATCCCCCTCACCATCAATATAAACCCCCCTCACCATCAATACAGACGACTCACCATCAATATAAACCCCTCACCATCAATACAAACCCCACTCACCATCAATATAAACCCCCCTCACCATCAATATAAATCACCCTCATCATCAATATGAACCCACCTCGCCATCAATATAAACCCCCCTCACCATCAATGCAAACCACTCACCATCAATATAAACCCCTCACCATCAATATAAACCCCACTCACCATCAATAGAAACCAACCTCACCATCAATATAAACCCCCCTCACCATCAATATAAATCCCCCTCATCATCAATATACACCCCCACTCACCATCAATATAAACTCCTCACCATCAATATAAATCCCTCACCATCAATATAAACCTGCCTCACCATCAAAATAAATCCCTCTCATCATCAATATAAACCCCTCACCATCAATATAAATCCCTCACCATCAATATAAACCACCCGAAACCATCAATATTAACCCTTCACCATCAACATAAAACCCCCTCACCATCAATATAAATCCCCCTCATCATCAATATACACCCCCACTCACCATCAATATATCTCCCCTCACCATCAATATACACCCCTCATCATCAATATAACCCCACTCACCATCAATATAAACTCCTCACCATCAATATAAATCCCTCACCATCAATATAAACCTGCCTCACCATCAAAATAAATCCCTCTCATCATCAATATAAACCCCTCACCATCAATATAAATCCCTCACCATCAATATAAACCACCCGAAACCATCAATATTAACCCTTCACCATCAACATAATAGTCAGTATAACCATCCTCACCCCCTTACCGTAACAAGGGAATGTAGAGAGGGACTGGGCATTAGAGTAAACCACTCACCATCAATATAAACCCCCCACACCATCAATATAAACCCCCTCACCATCAATATAAACCCCCCACACCATCAATATAAACCCCCTCACCATCAATATAAACCCCCCTCACCATCAATATAAACCCCCCACACCATCAATATAAACCCCCCCATCATCAAAATAAATCCCACTCACCATCAATATAAACCCCTCCTAACAATCAATATAAATCCCCCAATAAATAAACCCCCTCACCATCAACATAAACCCCTCACCATCATTATAAACCCCCCTCACCATCAATATAAACCCCCCCTCTCCATCAATATAACCCCCCCCAACCATCAATATAAACCCCACTCACCATCAATATAAACCCCTCCTAACAATCAATATAAACCCCCCCTATAAATAAACCCCCCTCACCATCAATATAAACCCCTCACCATCAATATAAACCCCCTCACCATCAATATAAACGCCCCTCACCATCAATATAAACCCCCCACCATCAATATAACCCCCCCCACACCATCAATATAAATCCCCCACACACCATCAATATAAACCCCCCTCACCATCAATATAAACCCCACTCACCATCAATATACACCCCCACTCACCATCAATATAACTCCCCTCACCATCAATATAAACCCCTCACCATCAATATAAACCCCACACCATCAATATAACCCCCCTCACCATCAATATAACTCCCCTCACCATCAATATAAACCCCACACCATCAATATAACCCCCCCTCACCATCAATATAAACCCCCCTCTCCATCTATATGAATCCCCTCACAATCAATATAAACCCCTCACCATCAATATAAACCCCTCATCATCAATATAAACCCCCTCACCATCAATATAAACCCCCCTCACCTTCAATATAAATCCCCCTCACCATCAATATAAATCCCCTCACAATCAATATAAACCCCTCATCATCAATATAAACCCCTCACCATCAATATAAACCCCCCTCACCATCAATATAACCCCCCCCTCACCATCAATATAAACGCCCCTCACCTTCAATATAAACCTCCCCACACACCATCAATATAAACCCCCCTCTCCATCAATATAAATCCCCTCACAATCAATATAACCCCCCTCACCATCAATATAAACCCCTCATCATCAATATAACCCCCCTCACCATCAATATAATCCCCTGACAATCAATATAACCCACCTCACCATCAATATAAACCCCTCATCATCAATATAAACCTCCCTCACCATCAATATAAATCCCTCTCATCATCAATATAACCCCCTCACCATCAATATAAATCCCTCACCATCAATATAAACCCCTCACCATCAATATAAACCACCCTCACCATCAATATAAACCCCTCAACATCAATATAAATCCCTCTCATCATCAATATAAACCCCTCACCATCAATATAAACCCCTCACCATCAATATAAACCCCTCACCATCAATATAAATCCCTCTCATCATCAATATAACCCCCTCACCATCAATATAATCCCCTCACCATCAATATAAACCCCTCACCATCAATATAAACCCCTCACCATCAATATAAACCCCTCAACATCAATATAAACCCCTCACCATCAATATAAATCCCTCACCATCAATATAAACTCCTCACCATCAATATAAATCCCTCACCATCAATAAAAACTCCTCACCATCAATATAAATCACTCACCATCAATAAAAACTCCTCACCATCAATATAAACCCCCCACACCATCAATATAAACGCCCCTCACCATCAATATAAACCCCCCCACCATCAATATAAACCCCCCCCACATCATCAATATAAACCCCCCTCACCATCAATAAAAACCCCTCCTAACAATCAATATAAACCCCCCCTATAAATAAACCCCCCTCACCATCAATATAAACCCCTCACCATCAATATAAACCCCCCCCCACACCGTCAATATAAACCCCCCTCACCATCAATATAAACCCCTCCTAACAATCAATATAAACCCCCCCTATAAATAAACCCCCCTGACCATCAATATAAACCCCTCACCATCAATATAACTCCCCTCACCATCAATATAAACCCCTCACCATCAATATAACCACCCCTCACCATCAATATAACTCCCCTCACCATCAATATAAACCCCTCACCATCAATATAACTCCCCTCACCATCAATATAAACCCCTCACCATCAATATAAACCCCACACCATCAATATAACTCCCCTCACCATCAATATAAACCCCCCTCTCCATCTATATGAATCCCCTCACAATCAATATAAACCCCTCACCATCAATATAAACCCCTCATCATCAATATAAACCCCCTCTCCATCCATATAAACCCCTCTCTCCATCTATATGAATCCCCTCACAATCAATATAAACCCCTCACCATCAATATAAACCCCTCATCATCAATATAAACCCACTCACCATCAATATAACCCCCCCCTCACCATCAATATAACTCCCCTCACCATCAATATAAACCCCTCACCATCAATATAACTCCCCTCACCATCAATATAAACCCCCCTCTCCATCTATATGAATCCCCTCACAATCAATATAAACCCCTCACCATCAATATAAACCCCTCATCATCAATATAAACCCCCTCACCTTCAATATAAACCCCCCTCTCCATCAATATAAATCCCCTCACAATCAATATAAACCCCTCATCATCAATATAAACCCCTCACCATCAATATAAACCCCCCCTCACCATCAATATAAACCCCCCTCACCATCAATATAAACGCCCCTCAACATCAATATAAACCCCCCCCTCACCATCAATATAACCCCCCCGCCACACCATCAATATAAACCCCACTCACCATCAATATACACCCCCACTCACCATCAATATAAACCAGCCTCACCATCAATATAAACCAGCCTCACCATCAATATAAACCCCTCACCATCAATATAACTCCCCTCACCATCAATATAACTCCCCTCACCATCAATATAAACCCCTCACCATCAATATAAACCCCACACCATCAATATAACCCCCCCTCACCATCAATATAAACCCCCCTCTCCATCAATATAAATCCCCTCACAATCAATATAACCCCCCTCACCATCAATATAAACCCCTCATCATCAATATAAACCCCACACCATCAATATAACCCCCCTCACCATCAATATAAACGACTCACCATCAATATAAACCCCACACCATCAATATACACCCCCACTCACCATCAATATAACTCCCCTCACCATCAATATAAACCCCTCACCATCAATATAAACCCCACACCATCAATATAAACCCCCCTCACCATCAATCTAAACGCCCCTCACCATCAATATAAACCCCCCCTCACCATCAATATAAACCCCCCCCACACCATCAATATAAACCCCACTCACCATCAATATAAACCCCTCACCATCAATATAAACCCCCCTCACCATCAATATAAACCCCTCACCATCAATATAAACCCCTCACCATCAATATAAATCCCTCTCATCATCAATATAAACCCCTCACCATCAATATAAACCCCTCACCATCAATATAAACCCCTCACCATCAATATAAATCCCTCTCACCATCAATATAAACCCCTCACCATCAATATAAACCCCTCACCATCAATATAAACCCCTCACCATCAATATAACCCCCTCACCATCAATATAAATCCCTCACCATCAATATAATCCCCTCACCATCAATATAAACCCCTCACCATCAATATAAACTTCCCTCACCATCAATATAAATCCCTCACCATCAATAAAAACGCCTCACCATCAATATAACACCCCTCACCATCAATATAAACCCCCCCACCATCAACATAACCCCCCCCCACACCATCAATATAAATCCCCCCCCCACACACCATCAATATAAACCCCTCCTAACAATCAATATAAACCCCCCCTATTAATAAACCCCCCTCACCATCAATATAAACACCTCACCATCAATATAAACCCCACTCACCATCAATATACACCCCCACTCACCATCAATATAACTCCCCTCACCATCAATATAAACCCCTCACCATCAATATAAACCCCACACCATCAATATAACCCCCCCTCACCATCAATATAACTCCCCTCACCATCAATATAAACCCCTCACCATCAATATAAACCCCACACCATCAATATAAACCCCCTCACCATCAATATAAACCCCCCTCTCCATCTATATGAATCCCCTCACAATCAATATAAACCCCTCACCATCAATATAAACCCCTCATCATCAATATAAACCCCCTCACCATCAATATAAACCCCCCTCTCCATCAATATAAATCCCCTCACAATCAATATAAACCCCTCATCATCAATATAAACCCCTCACCATCAATATAAACCCCCCCTCACCATCAATATAAACACCTCACCATCAATATAAACCCCACTCACCATCAATATACACCCCCACTCACCATCAATATAACTCCCCTCACCATCAATATAAACCCCTCACCATCAATATAAACCCCACACCATCAATATAACCCCCCCTCACCATCAATATAACTCCCCTCACCATCAATATAAACCCCTCACCATCAATATAAACCCCACACCATCAATATAAAACCCCTCACCATCAATATAAACCCCCCTCTCCATCTATATGAATCCCCTCACAATCAATATAAACCCCTCACCATCAATATAAACCCCTCATCATCAATATAAACCCCCTCACCATCAATATAAACCCCCCTCTCCATCAATATAAATCCCCTCACAATCAATATAAACCCCTCATCATCAATATAAACCCCTCACCATCAATATAAACCCCCCCTCACCATCAATATAAATCCCCCTCACCATCAATATAAATCCCCCTCACCATCAATATAAACCCCCCTCACCATCAATATAAAAGCCTCACCATCAATATAAACCCCCCTCACCATCAATATAAACCCCCCTCACCATCAATATAAACTCCCTAACCATCAATATAAACGCCTCACCATCAATCTAAACCCCCCTCACCATCAATATAAACCCCCCTCACCATCAATATAAACTCCCTAACCATCAATATAAACGCCTCACCATCAATCTAAACCCCCCTCACCATCAATATAAACCCCCCTCACCATCAATATAAAAGCCTCACCATCAATCTAAACCCCCCTCACCATCAATATATACCCCCCCTCACCATCAATATAAACCCCCCTCACCATCAATATAAATCCCCCTCACCATCAATATAAATCCCCCTCACCATCAATATAAACCCCCCTCACCATCAATATAAAAGCCTCACCATCAATATAAACCCCCCTCACCATCAATATAAACCCCCCTCACCATCAATATAAACTCCCTAACCATCAATATAAACGCCTCACCATCAATCTAAACCCCCCTCACCATCAATATAAACCCCCCTCACCATCAATATAAACTCCCTAACCATCAATATAAACGCCTCACCATCAATCTAAACCCCCCTCACCATCAATATAAACCCCCCTCACCATCAATATAAAAGCCTCACCATCAATCTAAACCCCCCTCACCATCAATATAAATCCCCCCTCACCATCAATATAAACCCCACTCACCATCAATATACACCCCCACTCACCATCAATATAACTCCCCTCACCATCAATATAAACCCCACTCACCATCAATATACACCCCCACTCACCATCAATATAACTCCCCTCACCATCAATATAAACCCCACACCATCAATATAACCCCCCTCACCATCAATATAAACCCCCATCTCCATCTATATGAATCCCCTCACAATCAATATAAACCCCTCATCATCAATATAAACCCCTCACCATCAATATAAATGCCCCTCACCATCAATATAACCCCCCCCTCACCATCAATATAACCCCCCCCCACACCATCAATATAAACCCCCACTCACCATCAATATAAACCAGCCTCACCATCAATATAAACCCGCCTCACCATCAATATAACTTCCCTCACCATCAATATAAACCCCTCACCATCAATATAAACCCCACACCATCAATATACACCCCCACTCACCATCAATATAAACCAGCCTCACCATCAATATAAACCCGCCTCACCATCAATATAACTTCCCTCACCATCAATATAAACACCTCACCATCAATATAAACCCCACACCATCAATATAACCCCCCCTCACCATCAATATAAACCCCCCTCTCCATCAATATAAATCCCCTCACAATCAATATAACCCCCCTCACCATCAATATAAACCCCTCATCCTCAATATAACCCCCCTCACCATCAATATAAACCCCTCACCATCAATATAAACTGCCCCACACCATCAATATAAACCTCCCTCACCATCAATATAAATCCCTCTCATCATCAATATAACCCCCTCACCATCAATATAAATCCCTCACCATCAATATAAACCCCTCACCATCAATATAAACCACCCTCACCATCAATATAAACCCCTCAACATCAATATAAATCCCTCCCATCATCAATATAAACCCCTCACCATCAATATAAACCCCTCACCATCAATATAAACCCCTCACCATCAATATAAATCCCTCTCATCATCAATATAAATCCCTCTCATCATCAATATAACCCCCTCACCATCAATATAAATCCCTCACCATCAATATAAACCCCTCACCATCAATATAAACCCCTCACCATCAATATAAACCCCTAAACATCAATATAAACCCCTCACCATCAATATAAATCCCTCACCATCAATATAAACCCCTCACCATCAATATAAACCCCTCACCATCAATATAAATCCCTCACCATCAATAAAAACTCCTCACCATCAACATAAACCAAACTCACCATCAATAGAAAACCGACCTCGCCATCAATATAAATCACCATAATAGTCAATATAACCATCCTCACCCCTTACCGTAACAAAGGAATGTAGAGAGGGACTGGGCATTAGAGTAAACCACTCACCATCAATATAAACCCCCCACACCATTAATATAAACCCCTCATCATCCATATAAACCCCCCTCACCATCAACATAAACCCCCCACACCATCAATATAAACCCCCCTCACCATCAATATGAACCCCCCTCACCATCAATATAAACCCCTCACCATCAATATAAACCCCCCACACCATCAATATAAAGCCCCCTCACCATCAATATAAACTCCCCCACACCATCAATATAAAAGCCTCACCATCAATATAAACCCCCCCTCACCATCAATATAAACCCCCCTCACCATCAATATAAACTCCCCCACACCATCAATATAAACGCCTCACCATCAATATAAACCCCCCTCACCATCAATATAAACCCCCCCTCACCATCAATATAAACCCCCCTCACCATCAATATAAACCCCCCCACACCATCAATATAAATCCCCCTCACCATCAATATAAATCCTCCTCACCATCAATATAAACCCCCCTCACCATCAATATAAATCCCCCTCACCATCAATATAAATCCTCCTCACCATCAATATAAATCCCCCTCACCATCAATATAAATCCCCCTCACCATCAATATAAATCCCCCTCACCATCAATATAAACGCCCCCAACCATCAATACAAACCCCTCACCATCAATATAAACCCCTCACCATCAATATAAACCCCCCACACCATCAATTTAAACCCCTGTCACCATCAATTAATCCCCCTCACCATCAATACAAACCCCTCACCATCAATATAAACCCCCCCCACACCATCAATATCAACCCCCCCCCACACCATCAATATAAACCAACTTCACCATCAATATAAACCCCCCTCACCATCAATATACACCCCCCTCACCATCAATATAAACCCCCCTCACCTTCAATATAAACCCCCCCCACACCATCAATATAAACCCCCCCCACACCATCAATATCAACCCCCCCCCACACCATCAATATAAACCAACTTCACCATCAATATAAACCCCCCTCACCATCAATATACACCCCCCTCACCATCAATATAAACCCCCCTCACCATCAATATCAACTCCTCACCATCAATATAAATCCCCCTCACCTTCAATATAAACCCCCCTCACCATCAATATAAACCCCCCTCACCATCAATATAAACCCCCCTCACCATCAATATAAATCACTATAATAGTCAGTATAACCATCCTCACCTCTTACCGTAACCCCTTTCGCTATCTGTGCAACCCCCTCACCTATCAGCTTGAACCCCCATCCAATAATATAACCCGTCATCCATCAGTGTTACCCCTACCCAAATGATTACTTCCTTCATGTATTCACTGGAAAAGGCATCAGCAACACAATAACCTTAGAAAAATTAATGATTTCAGTATAAATGAGATGGAAGTTGAAAAGTTTTCAAAACAAATAAACTCCAGGGATAGATGGTATTGATCCCAGAGAGACTAGGGGAAGATTTGTGAGGCACTGCTGATCATTATGGGACAGTGACAGGACAATGGAAATTGGAGACAGGCTAATGCGGTGCCCATAATTAGAAGGGGTGACAGAACAGACAAAGCCAATGACAGACCCATCGGTCTCACTTCTATTCTGTGTAAAATAATGGAATTGATTATGCGAAGTAAACATGAGGATTATCCGTGCAATATTAATCTCGTAATCTGCAGTCAGCATGGATTCAGGAGGGGAATAATCCTGCCTGACTAACCTCCTCAACTTCTTTGAGGAAGTGACAGCCCAAGTGACACAGTGTACCTTGACTTCCAAAAGGCATTTGATAAAATTCCACATGAAAGGCTCTTAGTTAAACTCAAAGCTGTGAGGATTCAGGGTAAATCCTGATAAGAAATGGCTGAAGGATAGAAAACAATGAGTACTGGTTAGAGTTATGTTGGAGTCAGGGAAAGTAGTGAGTGCGGTGACCCAGGGCCTAGTGCTGGGACCACCATTGTTTTTAATTTACATCCAGAACTTAGATTCAGAAACTCAAATACAAAGTGTTCAGATTTGCAGATGATATCAAACTAGGAGGGTCAGTGGAATCGAAGGAGGCAGCTCAGAAGTTGCAGAATAATTTGGATAAAATATACAAGTGCACGGAAAAATGGCAGATGAAATTTAGTGTAAAGTACCGCACATAGGGGGAAAAAAGGGACACACGTACTGTGTATATGGTGTTGAAATTGAAGGATGAAGCTATATGTGACCTCGGAGTTTCATTAAACATGACACTAAACATGTCCAACTGATGCGGAGCAGCAATCAACAAAGCTAATAGAATGTGAAACTACAGAGCCCAAACTGTACAATGCAAGTCAGAGGAAATTGTGACCAAACTGTACAATGCAAGTCAGAGGAGATTGTGACCAAACTGTACAATGCAAGTCAGAGGAGATTGTGACCAAACTGTACAATGCAAGTCAGAGGAGATTGTGCCCAAACTGTACAATGCAAGTCAGAGGAAATTGTGCCCAAACTGTACAATGCAAGTCAGAGGAGATTGTGACCAAACTGTACAATGCAAGTCAGAGGAGATTGTGCCCAAACTGTACAATGCAAGTCAGAGGAGATTGTGACCAAACTGTACAATGCAAGTCAGAGGAGATTGTGCCCAAACTGTACAATGCAAGTCAGAGGAGATTGTGACCAAACTGTACAATGCAAGTCAGAGGAGATTGTGACCAAACTGTACAATGCAAGTCAGAGGAGATTGTGACCAAACTGTACAATGCAAGTCAGAGGAGATTGTGACCAAACTGTACAGGGCTCTGGTCAGACTGCACCTCAAGAACAACAGAGGATACAGCTTTCACCCTCAAAGTACCATGACTGAAGGTATTCCTGCCCTCCGGAAGCAGATTGCCACTGCATCAGAAATGGACGTACAACATCAGACTACATCCCAAACCATGCACACATTCTCTTTGCTGCTTTTTCACAGTGATTAAGTGTATGTACTGCTCCACATCCCATACAATTGGGATCACCACATAGCTCACAACATTCCCGTACCTTATTGCAGCAATTGATCTCCCTGATTCTGCTTGGATTCCCTCTCTGACCTATAGTTGTTGGCTTTGTATCCCACCTTATTGCATTTACATCAAATGGTGTCCCTAGAATTGTTTATCTCTTATTTTCTGAGCTATGCAGTCTCTGGCTCATGGGGTATCGGCTTGTCACCCAATTCAGTGTATCACTCACTGATTGATGTGCTATATCTGCTTTCCCAATTGTTTCTTGTACCCTGGTGCATGTGAGGCTGCATGAGGTTCGGCTCACTCTGCCAACTGACCAGGGTCCTGCTCTCTTGGTCGAGCAACCACACTTGTAGTGTGTACGAGATGGTTTTTTAGACTTTGAGGAGCCAACCAGAGAACAGGCTATCCTAGCTTGGGTATTGTGCAATGAGAAGGGGTTAATTAATAATCTTGTTGTGCGGGGTCCTTTAGGGAAGAGTGACCATAACTTGATAGAATTCTTCATTAAGATGGAAAGTGAAGTCATCCAATCCGAAGCGAGGGTCCGAAATCTAAACAAAGGAAACTACGAAGGTATGAGGAGTGAGTTGGCTATGATAGATTGGGAAGCTTCATTAAAAGGCAGGAAGGTGGAGAGGCAACGGCTGACATTTAAGGAACGAATGCATGAATTGCAACAGTTATACATTCCTTTCTGGCGCAAAAACACAAAAGGAAAAGTGGCCCAACCATGGCTAACAAAAGAAATTAAGGATAGTATTAGATCCAAAGAGGAGTCATATAAAGTTGCCAGAAAAAGTAGCAAGCCTGAGGATTGGGAGCAGTTTAGAATTCAGCAAAAAAGGACCAAGAGGTTGATTAAGAGCGGAAAAATAGAGTATGAGAGCAAACTTACAAGGAACATAAAAAGTGGACTGTAAAAGCTTCTACAAGTATGAAAAAAAAAGATTAGTGAAGATAAATGCAGGTCCCTTACAGTCAGAAACGGGAGAATTTATAATGGGGAACAAGGAAATGGCAGAGCAATTAAACAAATACTTTGGTTCTGTCTTCACGGAAGAGGACACAAATAACTTCCCAGAAATGCTAGGGAACCAAGGGACCAGTGAGAAGGAGGAATTAAAGGAAATTAGTATTAGTAAAAAAATAGTGCTGGAGAAATTAATGGGACTGAAAGCCGATAAATCCCCAGGGCCTGATAATCTGCATCCCAGAGTACTAAAAGAGGTAGCCATGGAAATAGTGGATGCATTAGTTGTCATCTTCCAAAATTCTACAGATTATGGAACAGTTCCTGCAGATTGGAGGGTGGCAAATGTAACCCCACTATTTAAAAAAGGAGGGAGAGAGAAAACAGGGAAAATGCTAGAGTCTATTATAAAGGATGTGATACTTAGAAAATATCAGCGGGATTAGACAAAGTCAACATGGATTTATGAAAGGGAAATCATGTTTGACAAACCTACTGGAGTTTTTTGAGGATGTAACTGGTAGAATAGATAAGGGAGAACCAGTGGATGTGGTTTATTTGGATTTTCAGAAGGCCTTTGATCAAGTCCCACATAAGAGGTTAGTGTACAAAATTAAAGCACATGGGATTGGTGGTAATATGTTGGCATGGATTGAAAATTGGTTAACTGACAGGAAACAGAGAGCAGGAATAAATGGGTCTTTCTCGGGGTGGCAGGCAGTGACTAGTGGGGTACCGCAGGGATCAGTGCTTGGGCCCCATCTATTCACAATATATATCAATGATTTGGATGAGGGAACCAAATGTAATATTTCCAACTTTGCTAACACAAAACTAGGTGGGATCGTGAGTTGTGAGGAGGATGCAAAGAGGCTTCAAGGCAATTTAGACAAGTTGAGTGAGTGGGCAAATACATGGCAGATGCAGTATAATGTGGATAAATGTGAAGTTATCCATTTCGGAAGGAAAAACAGAAAGGCAGTGTATTATTTAAATGGTGAGAGATTGGGGAATGTTGATGTACAAAGGGATCTGGGTGTCCTTGTACACCAGTCACTTAAAGCAAACATGCAGGTGCAGCAAGCAGTTAGGAAGGCGAATGGTATGTTGGCCTTCATCGCAAGAGGATTTGAGTAGAGGAGCAAGGATGTCTTACTGCAGTTATACAGGGCCTTGCTGAGACCACTCCTGGAGTATTGTGTGCAGTTTTGGTCTCCTTACCTAAGAAAGGATATACTTGCCATAGAGGGAGTGCAGCGAAGGTTCACCAGACTGATTCCTGGGATGGCAGGACTGTTGTATGAGGAGAGATTGGGTCGACTCGGCCTATATTCACTCCAGTTTAGAAGAATGACAGAGGATCTCATTGAAACATAAAATTCTGACAGGGCTAGACAGACTGGAGCAGGGAGGATGTTTCCCCTGGTTGGGGGGTCCAGAACGAGGGGTCACAGTCTCAGGATACGGGGTAGGACATTTAGGACTGAGATAAGGAGAAATTTCTTCACTCAGAGGGTGGTGAACCTGTGGAATTCTCTACCACAGAAGGCTGTGGAGGCCAAGTCACTGAATATATTTAAGAAAGAACTAGATAGATTTCTAGACACAAAAGACATCAAGGGATATGGGGAGAGAGCGGGAATATGGTATTGAGATAGAGGATCAGCCATGATCATATTGAATGGCGGAGCAGGCTCGAAGGGCTGAATGGCCTACTCCTGCTCCTATTTTCTATGTTTCTATGCTCCCCAATTTGCTGCCAGTTTTGCCACTTAACTATAAACAATATGAAAGTATTATATAGAAACAAGGACAGAATGAATGATTTAAAATGGGGATTGAATTACACCCATGTGTCCTGGTCCAATTATTCTGTGCCCTCTAACCCTACTTCACCTGAAGACTACACTTGGTCTTGGCTCCGTGTGCAGAATGCCACGGGAGATCAGCAAGTGCCCTTAAACCCTATGAACAACTTCCACAATTTGTTTTTTGGCCAGCTGGATGTCTGGCTCATGTAGAGACCCATCACCGTGTTTGAGATCCCCTAAAAAGCTACTAATTAATCCACATAGGCAAAATGTGTCCAATAATGAATGGCCGCTGCCTCTCCAAAGGGAAACATCCCACTGATGGAAACCTCAGAGGTTTAGGCACAGATTGGTAGGAACCAATAGCGCGGCAATACTGCCTGAAATTTAACCAGCCTGCCTGCACAGAGCACTGGTAAGCTTCATAGAAACATCGAAAATAGGAGCAAGAGTAGGCCATTTGGCCCTTTGGGCCTGCTCCGCCATTCAAAATGATCATGGCTGATCGTCTAACTCAGTATCCTGTTCCCGCTTTTTCCCCATATCCCTTGATCCCTTTAGCATTAAGAAATATACCTATCTCCTTCTTGAATACATCTAATGACTTGGCCTCCACTGCCTTCTGTGGTAGAGAATTCCACAGGTTCACCACCCTCTGAGTGAAGAAATTTCTCCTCATCTTGGTTCTAAATGGCATTCCCCGTATCCTGAGACTGTGACCCCTGGTTCTGGACTCCCCAGCCATTGGGAACATCCTCCCTGCATCTAGTCTGTCTAGTCCTGTTAGAATTTTATATGTTTTGATGAGATCACCTCTCATTCTTCTGAACTCTAGTGAATGTAGGCCTAGTCGACCCAATCTCTCCTCATAAGTCAGTCCTGCCATCCCATGAATGAGTCTGGTAAACCTTCGTTCCACTCCCTCCATGGCAAGGATATCCTTCCTCAGGTAAGGAGACCAAAACTGCACACAATATTCCAGATGTGGTTTCACCAAGGCCCTGTATAACTGCAGTAAGACATCCCTGCTCCTGTACTCAAATCCTCTTGCAATGAAGGCCAACATACCATTTGCCTTCCTAACTGCTTGCTGCACCTGAATGCTCGCTTTCAGCGACTGGTGTACAAGGACACCCAGGTCTAGTTGCACCTCCCCTTTTCCCAATCTATCACCATTCAGATGATAATCTGTCTTTCTGTTTTTACAACCAAAGTGGATAACCTCACATTTATCCACATTATACTGCATCTGCCATGTTCTTACCCACTCACCCAACTTGTCTAAATCACATTGGAGCCTCTTTGCATCCTCTTCACAGCTCACATTCCACCCCAGCTTTGTGTTGTCTGCAAACTTGGAAATGTTACATTTGGTTCCCTCATCCAAATCATTGATATATATTGTGAATAGCTGGGGCCCAAGCACTGATCCCTGCGGTACCCCACTAGTCACTGCCTGACACCCGGAAAAAGACCCGTTTATTCCTACTCTCTGTTTCCTGTCTGTCAACCAATTCTCAATCCATGCCAGTATATTCCCCCCAATCCCATGTGCTTTAATTTTGCACACTAACCTCTTGTGTGGAACCTTATCAAAAGCCTTCTGAAAATCCAAATCCACCACATCCACTGATTCTCCCCTATCTATTCCACTAGTTACATCCTCAAAAAACTCCAGTAGATTTGTTTAGCATGATTTCCCTTAAATAAACCCATGCTGACTTTGTTCAATCCCGTTTATGCCCTCCAAGTGTTCTGTTATCACATCCTTTATAATAGACTCCAGCATTTTCCCCACTACTGATGTCTGTAATTCCCTGTTTTTCTCTCCCTCCTTTTTTAAATAGTGGGGTTACATTTGCCATCCTCCAATCTGTCGGAACTGTTCTGGAGTCTATCGAATTTTGGAAGATGATCACCACTATTTCCAGGGCGACTTCCTTTAGTACTCTGGGATGTAGATTATCAGGCCCTGGGGATTTGTCAGCCTTTCGCCCCATTACTTGCCCTAGCACTATTTTTTTATTAATACTGATTTCCTTCAGTTCCTCCCTCTCACTCGACCCTTGGTTCCCTAACATTTCTGGGAGGTTATTTGTGTCCTCCTATGTGAAGACAGAACCAAAGTATGTGTTTAATTGTTCTGCCATTTCTTTGTTCCCCATTATAATTTCCCCCATTTCTGACTGTAAGGGACCAACATTTGTCTTCACTTCTCACTGCAAGTCCACTCTATGTGGTAATGCAGTGGCTTGTCAGTCAACTCGAGTTGAGTGGAGAGAATCCTAGCTCTTAGTGATGGGTCCAGATTACATTGCACCAGTAGATTGGCTGTTCATTCGCCAGCAATGCCCTGAGTACTACAGGCTGGCCTGGCTGAGGTACTGGATTACTGACTGCCACAGGGGATTGACTTGGCCCAAACTTCTTTCGACAGGCTACCTCAATCTCAGAGAAACTGTGCTGACCTCCAGCCCATCCCCGAGGAGGAAATTGCTGAATGTAACTACTTTATATTTCACCAAAGACACTACATTTACCCCTCTAAACCCTGTTTCCATACTACAACAACAAATTGCATTTATATAACCCTTCAACGTAGTAAAACCTCCAGGAGCAATTATCAAACAAAATTTGACACTGAGCCACATATTAGGACAGGGGTTTGGTCACAGAGGTCGGTGTTTAGGAGCGTCTTACAGGAGGAGAGAGAGATAGAAAGGCGGAGACGTTCAGGGAGGGAATTCAAGAGTTTTGGGCCAAGGCAGCTGAAGGCACGGCTGTCAATGGTGGAGTGATTAAAATCGGGGATGTGCAAGAGGCAAGAATTGGAGGAGTGCAGAGATCTTGGAGAGTTGTTGGGCTGGAGGAGATAACAGAGATCGGGAAGGGCGAGGCCATGGAGGGATTTGAGCACAAGATTGAGAATTTTAAAATCGAGGCGTTGGCGGACCGGGAGTCAATGTAGGTCAGCGAGCACAGGGGTGAAGGGAGAACAGGACTTGGTGAGAGTTAGGATACGGGCAGCAAAGTTTTGGATGAGCTCAAGTTTACACCTTTACTTCCTATCACCAGTTCTCTATATCTATGGACGAGTTTTCCAGAACATGTTAAGATCACATCTGGTGAGGCCAAAAGCAGTCAGAGAATTGCGCAATTTTGGATTTACCAGTGAACACGTCGTCAGCCACACTGTTCCAAGAGGGCCCCAACCTCTCTGCCCAGGAACTTGTTAACAATTCAAATGCCGTTAAGAATTCATGTTTTTTTTATTTGTTTATGGGATGTGGGCGTCGCTAGCAAGGCCAGCATTTATTGCCCATCTCTAATTGCCCTTGAGAAGGTGGTGGTGAGCCGCCTTCTTGAACTGCTGCAGTCCGTGTGGTGAAGGTTCTCCCACAGTGCTGTTAGGAAGGGAGTTCCAGGATTTTGACCCAGCGACAATGAAGGAACGGCGATATATTTCCAAGTCGGGATGGTGTGTGACTTGGAGGGGAACGTGCAGGTGGTGTTGTTCCCATGTGCCTGCTGCTCTTGTCCTTCTAAGTGGTAGAGGTCCCAGGTTTGGGAGGTGCCATCGAAGAAGCCTTGGCGAGTTGTTGCAGTGCATCCTGTGGTTGGTACACACCGCAGCCACAGTGCGCCGGTGGTGAAGGGAGTGAATGTTTAGGGTGGTGGATGGGGTGCCAATCAAGCGGGCTGATTTGTCCTGGATGGTGTCGAGCTTCTTGATTGTTGTTGGAGCTGCACTGATCCAGGCAAGTGGAGAATATTCCATCACACTCCTGACTTGTGCCTTGTAAATGGTGGAAAAGCTTTGGGGAGTCAGGAGGTGAGTCACCTCGCCACAGAATACCCAGCCTCTGACCTGCTCTTGTAGCCACTGTGGCTGGTCCAGTTAAGTTTCTGGTCAATGGTGACCCCCAGGATGTTGATGGTGGGGGATTCGGCGATGGTAATGCGGTTGAGTGTCAAGGGGAGGTGGTTAGACTCTCTCTTGTTGGAGATGGTCATTGCCTGGCACAAATGTTACTTGCCACTTATGAGCCCAAGCCTGGATGTTGTCCATGTCTTGCTGCATGCGGGCACGGACTGCTTCATTATCTGAGGGGTTGCGAATGCAACTGAACACTGTGCAATCATCAGCGAACATCCCCATTTCTGACCTTATGATGGAGGGAAGGTCATTGATGAAGCAGCTGAAGATGGTTGGGCCTAGGACACTGCCCTGAGGAACTCCTGCAGCAATGCCCTGGGGCTGAGATGATTGGCCTCCAACAACCACTACCATCTTCCTTTGTGCTTCGTATGACTCCAGCCACTGGAAAGTTTTCCCCCTGATTCCCATTGACTTCAATTTTACTGGGGCTCCTTGGTGCCACACTCGGTCAAATGCTGCATGGATGTTAAGGGCAGTCACTCTCACCTCACCTCCGGAATTCAGCTCTTTTGTCCACGTTTGGACCAAGGCTGTAATGAGGTCTGGAGCCGAGTGGTCCTGGCAGAACCCAAACCAAACATCGGTGAGCAGGTTATTGGTGAGTAAGTGCCGCTTGATAGCACTGTCAATGACACCTTCCATCACTTTGCTGATGATTGAGAGTAGACTGATGGGGCAGTAATTGGCCGGATTGGATTTGTCCTGCTTTTTGTGGACAGGACATATCTGGGCAATTTTCCACATTGTTGGGTAGATGCAGTGTTGTAGCTGTACTGGAACAGTTTGGCTAGAGGCGCGGCTTGTTCTGGAGCACAAGTCTTCAGCACTACAGCCGGGATGTTTCGGGACCCATAGCCTTTGTTGTATCCAGTGCACTCAGCAGTTTCTTGATATCGCGTGGAGTGAATCGAATTGGCTGAAGACTGGCTTCTGTGATGGTGGGGATATCGGGAGGAGGCCGAGATGGATCATCCACTTGGCACTTCTAGCTGAAGATGGTTGCAAATGCTTCAGCCTTGTCTTTTGCACTCATGTGCTGGACTCTGCCATCATTGAGGATGGGGATGTCCACAGAGCCTCCTCTTCCCGTTAGTTGTTTAATTGTCCACCACCATTCACAGCTGGATGTGGCAGGACTGCAGAGCTTTGATCTGATCCGTTGGTTGTGGAATCGCTTAGCTCTGTCTATAGCATGTTGCTTCCGCTGTTTAGCATGCATGTCGTCCTGAGTTGTAGCTTCACCAGGTTGGCACCTCATTTTTAGGTACACCTGATGCTGCTCCTGGCATGCTCTTCTACATTCCTCATTAAACCAGGGTTGATCCCCTGGCTTGTTGGTAATGGTGGAGTGAGGAATATGCCGGGTCATGAGGTTACAGATTGTGCTGGAATACAATTCTGCTGCTGCTGATGGCCCCCAGCGCCTCATGGATGCCCAGTTTTGAGCTGCCATATCTGTTCTGAATCTATCCCATTTAGCACGGTGGTGGTGCCACACAACACGTTGGATGGTGTCCTTAGTGTGAAGATGGGACTTCGTCTCCACAAGGACTGTGTGGTGGTCACTCCTACCAATACTGTCATGGACAGATGCACCTGCAAGAGGTAGATTGGTGAGGACGAGGTCAAGTAGGTTTTTCCCTTGTGTTGGTTCGCTCACCACCTGCCGTAAGCCCAGTCTGGCAACTATGTCCTTCAGGACCCGGCCAGCTTGGTCAGTAGTGGTGCTACCGAGACACTCTTGGTGATAGACATTGAAGTCCCGCACCCAGACTACATTCTGTGCCCTTGCTACCCTCAGTGCTTCCTCCAAGTGGTGCTCAACATGGAGGAGGACTGATTCGTCAGCTGAGGGAGGACGGTAGGTGGTAATCAGCAGGAGGTTTCCTTGCCCATGTTTGACCTGATGCCATGAGATTTCATGGGGTCCGGAGTCAATGTTGAGGACTCCCAGGGCCACTCCCTCCTGACTGTATATCAGTGTACCGCCACCTCTGGTGGTTCTGTCCTGTCGGACAGGACATACCCAGGGATGGTGATGGAAGAGTCTGGGACGTTGGCTGAAAGGTATGATTCCGTGAGTATGGCTATGTCAGGCTGTTGCTTGATTAGTCTGTGGGACAGTTCTCCCAATTTTGGCACAAGTCCCCAGTTATTTGCAGGGTCGACTGGGCTTGGTTTGCCTTTGTCATGTCCGGTGTCCAATAGTCCGATGCCGGATGGCCCGTCTGGTTTTATTCTGATTATGACTTTCTGTAGCGAGATTGTACAACTGCTCAGCCATTACAGAGGGTGATTAAGAATCAACCACATTGCTGTGGATCTGGAGTCGCATGTCGGCCAGACCGGGTAAGGTCGGCAGGTTTCCTTCCCTAAAGGACATTAGTGAACCCCCTTCCTCAAAATTAGGAATAAGTTTAGATTTAATAGTTATTTTGGGCTGAATCATGGGCTTGATCAAGTGGACCGCCCACTCGCTTGTTTTGTAGTTAGCAAGCTTTTCTCCACACCAATCCTGCTTCTTCTGCCTTATATCTCCGCTGCTCCTTTATTGCTTGCTTCTGTTTTCAATTTTGCATCAGTGCTGCCTTTTCTGCCACCAGTCAAGCCAATTCTAATTTTTCGTCTGGTTGTTTTTGCGACCTGATGCTCACGGTCGCTGCCGTTTGCCTCTGGCAATTGATTTGAATTTTCCCTTGTTCCAACACTTGCCTTGTTCACAGCTGGACAACAGGTATTCAACAGACTGAGATGTTTAGGAACCAAAAGCTGCATCCTTATTCTCTCGAAGGGTTAGCATTATCCGGGCTGAAGAACTCGCCCCTTATAATAGTAAATGACTTACTGGAGAATACGTTGGGATATCAACCATGTTCTCCTGTCACTTCCCAGCACATCACTAGACCACTGTAGAGAGAAAAATGACTCGGTCAGATTTATTTACAGGTAAATTAGTTTTCAGAGCAGAAAGCCATAGATGCTTACTTACAGAGTAGCTAGAAGTAGAACCTGATCTGAGGGATTAATGTGCCCTTCATCAGGAGGCTGCTTCTCGACGAATTTTTGGAAACATATCCTATGCTGGTAAATTAGATGAGGCAATTCTTTGTAGAACCCCATTGGTTCTTGGCCCCTATTGGACGCAAAGTGAATAGAGATGGAGACCCTGAAAAGGTGTCTAATTATCAGGGTGTCCTTGCCTTGCTTGAATGAATTGCAATCGCAAATTCAACTTCGATGGTATGGCTTGGTGGGCATTACTGAGCCATGGCTGCAAGACGGTCAGGACTGGGAACTGAATATTCCAGGTTATAAGGTCTATAGGAAGGATAGGGAAACTGGTAGAGGGGGAGGAGTAGTCTCAGTGATTAAAAATGAAATTACTTCAATGATAAGAGAGGATATAACGAGAGGTAAGCAGGAAGTAGAGACTTTATGGGTAAAATTAAGAAATAGAAAAGGATTTAAGACTGTAGTGGGAGTTGTATATAGGCCCCCAGGTAGCAGATGTGAAGTGGCAGAATGTATAAATGCAGAGATTAGACAAGCATGTAGCAAAGGCAGGGTGGTTTTAATGGGGATTTTAATTTTCATATAGATTGGGTTAAGCAAAGGAGCTCATGTCAGAAAGGTGGCAAATTTCTTGAGTCTGTTCAGGACAGCTTTCTGCAACAATATCTTGGTAGGTGTTAATTGTATGATTTATATCAATGAGTGTTAATTGTATTCAGGTGGTGGGTATCAAATGGGGACTCTCTTGTATCCTTTTTATAGGAGAGCTTATCTTGGGTGTGGTGCGTCTCTGTTAGAGGAATCTCTGTGAATAAAGGCTTGGAAATAACTAAAGACCAGGCTCTAATATTCTATCCTTCACCACCAGGCTATCCAATTATAACTGTAGGTACAGCACAGGAGGAGGCCATTCAGCCCATCGTGCCTATGCCAGCTCTTTGAAAGAGCTATCCAAATAGTCCCATTCCCCTGCTCTTTCGCCATAGCCTTGTAATTTTTTCCCTTCAAATATTTATCCAAGTCCCTTTTGAAAGTTATTATTGAATCTGCTTCCACCGCCCTTTCAGGCAGTGAATTCCAGATCATTACAACTCGCTGCATAAAAAATATTTCCTCATGTCTCCTCTTGTTCTTTTGCCGACCACCTTGAATCTGTGTCCTCTGGTTACCAACCCTTCTGCCATTGGAAACAGTTTCTCCTTATTTACTCTATCAAAACCATTCATGATTTTGAACACCTCTATCAAACCTCCTCTTAACTTTCTCTGTTCGGAGGAGAACAACCCCAGCTTCTCCAGTCTCTCCACATAACGGAACTCCCTCATCCCTGGAATCATTCTGGTAACCAACAAGGGGGCAGGCCATGTTAGGTTTAATAATGAGAGATGAGCCCGATTTAGTTAACAGCCTAACGGTGCGTGAACATTTATCTAATAGTGATCATAATATGATCGAGTTCAATGCAGTGTTTGAAAGGGAGAAATCTGTATCAGCTACTAAGATTCTAAATTTAGATAAGGTCGACTGTTGTTTATATTAATGATTTGGATGAGAATTTAGGAGGCATGGTTAGTAAGTTTGCAGATGACACCAAGATTGGTGGCATTGTGGACAGTGAAGAAGGTTATCTAGGATTGCAACAGGATCTTGATAAATTGGGCCAGTGGGCCGATGAATAGCAGATGGAGTTTAATTTAGATAAATGTGAGGTGATGCATTTTGGTAGATCGAATCGGGCCAGGACCTACTCCGTTAATGGTAGGGCGTTGGGGAGAGTTATAGAACAAAGAGATCTAGGAGTACAGGTTCATAGCTCCTTGAAAGTGGAGTCACAGGTGGATAGGGTGGTGAAGAAGGCATTTGGCATGCTTGGTTTCATTGGTCAGAACATTGAATACAGGAGTTGGGATGTCTTGTTGAAGTTGTACAAGACATTAGTAAGGCCACACTTGGAATACTGTGTACAGTTCTGGTCACCCTATTATAGAAAGGATATTATTAAACTAGAAAGAGTGCAGAAAAGATTTACTAGGATGCTACCGGGACTTGATGGTTTGACTTTTCGGGAGAGGTTGGATAGACTGAGACTTTTTTCCCTGGAGAGTAGGAGGTTAAGGAGTGATCTTATAGAAGTCTATAAAATAATGAGGGGCATAGATAAGGTAGAGAGTCAAAATCTTTTCCCAAAGGTAGGGGAGTCTATAACGAGGGGGCATAGATTTAAGGTGAGAGGGGAGAGATACAAAAGGGTCCAGAGGGGCAATTTTTTCACTCAAAGGGTGGTGAGTGTCTGGAACGAGCTGCCAGAGGCAGTAGTAGAGGCGGGTACAATTTTGTCTTTTAAAAAGCATTTGGACAGTTACATGGGTAAGATGGGTATAGAGGGATATGGGCCAAGTGCAGGCAATTGGGACTAGCTTAGTGGTATAAACTGGGCGACATGGATATGTTGGGCTGAAGGGCCTGTTTCCATGTTGTTAACTTCTATGATTCTATGATTCAACGAGATGAGACAGAGACTGTCCACAGTAAACTGGGCAAATCTGTTAATGGGTAAAATGAGAGATGATCAGTGGGAGGTGTTCAAAGGAGAATTTAATGTGATGTAGAAGCAGTTTATACCCCTAAGGGGCAGGAGTTCTATGGATGACAAACTAGGTGAGGGACAACATAAAACTAAAAGAAAAAGTACACAAAAAGGCAAAAAAAAAAGCACAGATCCTGGCGACTGGGAGAGATACAAAGAACAGCAAAGGGTGACAAATCAGACAGTAAGAGCTACAAAAAGGAAGTATGAAAAGAAACTTGCAAAGGATGTCAAAATCAACACAAAAAATGTTCACAATTATATTAGGAAAAAGAGGGTGATGAAGAGCAATGTGGGCCCCTTAAAAATTGATAATGGTGATAATGTAAATGAAAATAAGGAAATGACGGACATGTTAAATAATTACTTTGCGTCAGTGTTTACAGTAGAGGAAGAGGATAGCATGTCGGACACCCCAAGGAGACTAATTTTGAATCAGGGATGAGGACTCACCAATAATTAATGTAAGCAAATTAATAGGTTCCAAAGCCAGGGTTTAAAGGAAGTAGGTGAGAACATTGCAGATGCCCGAACTATAATCTTGCAAAGTTCTCTCAATTCAGGAACCGTTCCTTTAGATTGGAAAGTTGTACATGTCACCCCGCTATTTAAGAAAGGTAAGAGAGGGAAACCAGGGAATTATAGACCAGTTAGCCTCACATCTGTTGTCGGGAAATTACTTGAGTCTATAATTAAGGATAGAGCGACTGAACACGTTGAAAATTTTCAGCTGATCAGAGAGAGCCAGCATGGATTTGCCTGACAAACCTAATTAAAATTTTTGAAGAGGTGACTAAGTAAAATTTTTGAAGAGGTGACTAAAGTAGTGGACAGGGGAATGTCTATGGATGTTGTTTGTATGGACTTTCAGAAGGCATTCAGTAAAATCCCTCATGAGAGACTGTTGGCTAAAGTTGAAGTTCATGGAATTGAGGGCAAATTATTGACCTGGTTAGGAAATTGGCTGAGCGGCAGGAGACAGAGAGTAGGGATAATGGGCAGGTACTTAAATTGGCAGGATGTGACTAGCGGAGTTCCACCGGGATCTGCTTTGGGGCCTCAATTATTCATTGTATTTATTAAAGACTTAGATGACAGGATAGAGAGCCACATATCCAAGTTTGCCGATGAACACAAAGATATGCAGCATTGTAAGCAGTGTAGATGGAAGCACAAAATTACAGAGAGATATTAATAGATTAAGTGAATGAGCAAAACTGTGGCAAATGGATTTCAATATAGGCAAGTGTGAGGTCATCCACTTGGACCTAAAAAGGATAGATCAGAGTACTTTCTAAATGGTGAAAAGCTCAAAACAGTGGAGGTCCAAAGAGACTTAAGGGTCCATGTACATAGATCATTAAAATGTCATGGACAGGTGCAGAAAATAATCAAAAAGGCTAATAGAATGCTGGCCTTTATATGAAGAGGACTAGAATACAAGGGGGTAGAAGTTATGCTACAGCTATACAAAGCCCTGGTTAGACCTCACCTGGAGTACTGCGTACAGTTCTAGGCACCGCACCTTAGGAAGGATATAATGGCCTTGGAGGGCGTGTAGCATAGATTTACAAGAATGATACCTGAACTCCAAGGGTTAAATTACGAGGAGCGATTACACAAACTAGGGTTGTGTTCCCTGGAATTTAAAAGATTAAGGGGTGTTTTGATCGAAGATTTCAAGATATTAAGGGGAACTGATAGTGTAGATAGAGAGAAACTATTTCTGCTGATTGGGGAGTCTGTGACTAGGGGACACAGCCTAAACATTAGAGCCAGGACTTTCAGGAGTGAAGTGAGGAAACACGTCTACACGCAAAGGGTGGTAGAAGTTTGGAACGCTCTTCCGCAAACGGCAGTTGATGCTAGCTCAATTGTTAATTTTAAATCTGAGATTGATAGATTTTGTTAACCAAGGGTATTAAGGGATATGGGGCTAAGGGAGTATATGGAGATGGGTCACAGATCAGCCATGATCTCATTGAATGGCGAAATAGGCTCGAGGGGCTAAATGGCCTACTCCTGTTCTTATGTTGATGTAGAACATAAGAACATAAGAAATAGGAGCAGGAGTAGGCCATCTGGCCCCTCGAGCCTGCTCCACCATTCAATAAGATCATGACTGATCTTTTACCTCAACGCCATTTTCCTGCACCATCCCCATATCCTTTGATGCCTTTAATATCTAGAAATCTATAGATCTCTGTTTTGAATATACTCAATGACTGAGCCTCCACAGCCCTCTGGGGTTGAGAATTCTAAAGATTCACCACCCTCTGAGTGAAGAAATGTCTCTTCATCTCAGTCCTAAATGGCCTACCCCTTATTCTGAGACTGTGACCCCGGGTTCTAGACTCCCCAGCCAGGAGAAACATCCTCCTTACATCTACCCTGTCGAGCCCTGTAAGAATTTTGTATGTTTCAATGAGATCACCTCTCATTCTTCTAAACTCGAGAGAATACAGGCCTAGTCTACTCAATCTCTCCTCATACGACAATCCTGCCATCCCAGGAATCAGTCTGGTGAACCTTCGTTGCACTCCCTCTATGACAAGTATATCCTTTCTTAGGTAAGGAGACCAAAATTGTACACAATACTCCAGGTGCGGTCTCACCAAGGCCCTGTATAATTGCAGTAAGACATTTTTATTCCTGTACTCAAATCCTCTTGTAATAAAGGCCAACATACCATTTGCCTTCCTAATTGCTTGCTGCACCTGAATGATAGCTTTCAGTGACTCACGTACAAGGACACCCAGGTCCCTTTGAACATCAACATTTCCCAATCTCTCACCATTTAAAAATTACTCTGCATTTCTGTTTTTCCTGCCAAAGTGTATAACTTCACATTTTTCCACATTATATTCCATCTGCCATGTTCTTGCCCACTCACTTAGCCTGTCTATATCCCCTTGAAGCCTCTTTGCATGCTCCTCACAACTCACATTCCCACCTAGTTTTACGTCATCAGCAAACTTGGAAATATTACATTTGGTCCCCTCATCCAAACCATTGATATATACTGTGAATAGCTGGGGTCCAAGCACCGATCCCTGCGGTACCCCACTAGTCACTGCCTGTCACCCTGATAAAGACCCATTTATTCCTACTCTCTGTTTTCTGTCTGTCAACCAATTCTCAATCCATGCCGGTATATTACACCAACCTCCTGTTTGGGACCTTATCGAAAGCCTTCTGAAAATCTAAATACACCACATCCACTGGTTCTCCCTTATCTATTCTACCAGTTACATCCTCAAAGAACTCCAATAGGTTTATCAAACATGATTTCCCTTTCATAAATCCATGTTGACTCTGCCAAATCCTATTACTATTTTCGAAGTGTCCTGTTATCACATCCTTTACAATAGATTCTAGCATTTTCCCTACTACTGATGTCAGGCTAACAGGTCTGTAATTCACTGTTTTCTCTCTCCCTCCTTTCTTAAATAGCAGGGTTACATTTGCCACCCTCCAATCTGCAGGAACCATTCTAGAATCTGTAGAATTTTGGAAGATGACAACCAATACATCCACTATCTCTAGAGCCACCTCTTTCAAAACCCTGGGATGAAGATCATCAGGTCCTTGGGATTTAACAACTTTCAGTCCCATTAATTTCTCTAGTAATGTTTTTTTACTAATACTAATTTCATTCAAATCCCCATTCTCTCCAGACCCTTGATTCTCTAGTATTTCTGGAGGTTTTTTGTGTCTTCTTCCGTGAAGATAGACACAAAGTATTTGTTTAATTTCTCTGCCATTTCCTTATTGCCCATTATAAATTCTCCCGTCTCTGTCTATAAGGGACACACATTTGCCTTGGGCAGTCTTTTCCTTTTTTCATTCCTATAGAAGCTTTTACAGTCCGTTTTATGTTTCTCGCCAGTTTACTCTCATATTCTATTTTCCCTTTCTTCATCAATTTCTTGGTCCTTCTTTGCTGAATTCTAAAATGCTCCCTATCCTCAGGCTTACTGCTTTTTCTGGCAACTCTTTCTTTGATTTAATACTATCTTTAATTTCTCTTGTTAGCCACGGTCGGACCACTTTTCCTGTTGGGTTTTTGTGCCTTAAAGGAATATATATTTGTTGCAAATTATGTATTAATTCTTTAAATGCTAGCCATTGCCTGTCTACCATCATACTTTTTAATGCAGTTCCCCAATCAACCACAGCCAACTTACGTCTCATACCTTCGTAGTTTCCTTTGTTTAGATTTAAGATCCTAGTTTCGGATTGAACTACGTCACTTTCAAACTTAATGAAGAATTCCATCATATTATGGTCACTCTTCCCAAAGAGCTCCTTTACAACAAGTTTATTAATTAACCCTTTCTCATTGTACAATACTAATCTAAAATAGCCTGTTCCCTAGTTGGTTCCTCAACATACTGATCTAGAAAACCATCTCGTGTACATTCCAGGAATTCGTCCTCCACAGTATTAGTGCTAATTTGCCCAATCTATATGTAGATTAAAGTCCCCCATGATTACTGTATTACCCTTGTTACATGCACTTCTAATTTCCTGCTTTACACCGTGCCCTACATTACCACTACTGTTTGGCGGCCTATAAACAACTCCCACCAATGTTTTCTGCCCCTTGCTGTTTCTTAGCTCCACCCAAACAGATTCTACATCTTGATCTTCTGAGCCAAGATCCTTTCTCGCTATCGTACTGATCTCATCCTTTATTAACAGCACCACCCCACCTCCATTTCCTTTTTGCCTGTCCTTCCTAAATGTCGAATATCCTTAAATATTCAGTTCCCAGCCTTGGTCACCCTGCAGCCACGTCTCTGTAATGGCAATTAGATCATTCCCATTTACTTCTATTTGTGCCGTCAATTCATCTACCTTGTTGCGAATGCTGCGTGCATTCAGATAAAGTGCCTTAAATTTTGCCTTTTTAACATTTTTTCCCATTTTGACCTTATTTGCTGCTGGCCTTTATTTCCGCTGCCTTCCAATTTCACTTACTTCTTTTCTGCCTTCCACTTCCAGCTTTGTTACTCTCCCTTCTGAATCTCCTCTCGGGTTCCCACCCCCCTACCAAGTTAGTTTAAACCCTCCCCAAGGATATTGGTCCCAGCCCAGTTGAGGTGCAATCCGTCCGGCCTGTACAGGTCCCACCTCCCCCAGAACTGGTCCCAATGCCCCAGGAATCTAAAGCCCTCCCTCCTGCACCATCTTTCCAGCTGGGCATTCATCCGCTCTATCCTCCTATTTCTACACTCACGAGCGCGTGGCACTGGGAGTAATCCAGCAATTACTACCTTTGAGGTCCTGCTTGTTAATCTCTTTCCTAACTCCTTAAACTCTGCCTGCAGGACCTCATCCCTCTTTCTACCTATGTCGTTGGTACTGATATGGACCACGACCTCTGTCTGTTTACCCTCCCCCCCAGAATATTCTGCAGCCGCTCAGTGACATCAGTGAAGCACAACTGTTGATGATAATGAGCTTATACTGAATTGACCATCAAGGAAACAATGGTGTCTTACTTCATGACAATGACACCGATCCAATAATCCAATTTACGATGGGTTTCTTAATAGCTTAACTATCATGGAACACAAAGTCAACAGATACGTCCCAATCATCCCTGCTAACCATCAGAGAGAATCCTTTCATCAGTTCTCTGTTTAGTCGCAAACCAAGTGGCCGTCCACCATTTTATAATTTAATGAAGAAGGATATTCTCTCTTTTGACCCAAGCTATTTTAAAGAAAATAAAGACAGAAATTTATGTTTCTGTCACAAACCCCTCACCACTACATCATAGGCAATAACTATTATCAGATTTATTCATAAAGTAAAATAATAAAGAAGCAAAAGAAAATTGGCAAGATTACAATACTTAAATAAGTAAATGGGAATTGGTCGACAAGAGGTTATCATATCCTTTCAGAAAACTGCCTCTCACAGTCTTTTGGCACAGAACACCAGTCCTTCCCTGCCCACTTCCAACCCAACTACCCTCACTCCCAACCCCTGGAGGGAACCTCCTCCTAGCCTCTTACTAACTATGAATAATGGGAGACTCCTAGTAGTGTGACTCCCGACTTAGGACACTGATTTACACTCATGTAAATGAGTAAAGTCAGGAAGTATTGATTGGGTGACTCAAACTTGGGTTTTAAAAGTCTTAAAGTTTGTAGGAGGATCAAAAGCCTTTGGGGAGGGGAATGTGTAAGGAGTTCTACAGCTTGAGGTCCTGGGAAAGGATGAGTTGGAATAGAGGACAATCTTGATTTGAACATTGTGAGGGTGCAAGGACAAGGGAGAGTGTGACACTGTAGCTTAAGGGGAACAACGGCAGAGAGTCAAGGAAAACGGACCGCGGTAATATCATTAAAATACAGAAAGGCAAGAAAGGTTGCAACAGAGAGGAGGCGAGAGGCATCTCTAGAGTGAGCCTCCTGTTGCAGTCAGAAGTGATATGGGAGCAATACCCAAGTTTTGGTTGGGTGCAGGTTGACTCCCATGCTCCGTGACAGGGTGTATTGTGTGTGGGGCAATATTGGCACCAATTCAGTCTATTGCAGGTGAGACCAGCACCTTTCGGTGACCGGTGTGTAATTGAGCCCATGTGAGCTGTGCCCAGGTCCGGAGTGGTCGTATTGAAACAGGTTTCTGACACCGCAGAACAGTTGCAAAGAAGCGCCGCCAACCTGCTGCTCTCCTGCTTACTTTTGAAAATATATCGGCTAAACTCCAATCGCTTTAAAAGGGCGGATCCCTTTAATAGCAGCGCGGATGACGTCACCCGGGCTGGGTCACAGAGGGCGCAACAGAGTCACGTGATGGACGGCTGTCCGCACCCAGAGCGCCGCCTGTGGTCAGAGCGGGAAGAGCAGGCGCGGCCGGACACAGACACAAGGAAGAGGGGCTTCGGCAACAGGCAGGGAGCAGGGCGCCGAGCGGGCACTGGAGCACGCCCCATGGACACTCACTCAGTGCCACTCATACCCTGAATGGCATCAGCTTCCCAGAGTCTGGGCGAGCCCGGCACTATCCAGGGGCGCCCAGCGGTAGTCCCAGAGGCTCGGGCAGCCCCTGCCAACCGCTACACAGGCTTCAAAAACCAGATCCAGCATGTCCTGGGCTGGAAGAAAGGGATAAGGCAGCAGCCAGCAGCTGGGGAATCACAGTCAGAGCAGGGCACCCAGTCAGACCTGGGTAAGGGTGCTGGGTTAGAGCAGGGCACCCGGTCTGTCCCGGGTCAGGGTGCTGGGTTAGAGCAGGGCACCCGGTCTGTCCCGGGTCAGGGTGCTGGGTTAGAGCAGGGCACCCGGTCTGTCCCGGGTCAGGGTGCTGGGTTAGAGCAGGGCACCCGGTCTGTCCCGGGTCAGGGTGCTGGGTTAGAGCAGGGCACCCGGTCTGTCCTGGGTCAGGGTGCTGGGTTAGAGCAGGGCACCCGGTCTGTCCCGGGTCAGGGTGCTGGGTTAGAGCAGGGCACCCGGTCTGTCCCGGGTAAGGGTGCTGGGTTAGAGCAGGGCACCCGGTCTGTCCCGGGTCAGGGTGCTGGGTTAGAGCAGGGCACCCGGTCTGTCCCGGGTCAGGGTGCTGGGTTAGAGCAGGGCACCCGGTCTGTCCCGGGTCAGGGTGCTGGGTTAGAGCAGGGCACCCGGTCTGTCCCGGGTCAGGGTGCTGGGTTAGAGCAGGGCACCCGGTCTGTCCCGGGTAAGGGTGCTGGGTTAGAGCAGGGCACCCGGTCTGTCCCGGGTCAGGGTGCTGGGTTAGAGCAGGGCACCCGGTCTGTCCCGGGTCAGGGTGCTGGGTTAGAGCAGGGCACCCAGTCAGACCTGGGTAAGGGTGCTGGGTTAGAGCAGGGCACCCGGTCTGTCCCGGGTAAGGGTGCTGGGTTAGAGCAGGGCACCTGGTCTGTCCCGGGTAAGGGTGCTGGGTTAGAGCAGGGCACCCGGTCTGTCCCGGGTAAGGGTGCTGGGTTAGAGCAGGGCACCCGGTCTGTCCCGGGTCAGGGTGCTGGGTCACAGCAGGGCACCCAGTCAGACCTGGGTAAGGGTGCTGGGTTAGAGCAGGGCATCCGGTCTGTCCCGGGTAAGGGTACTGGGTCACAGCAGGGCACCCGGTCTGTCCCGGGTAAGGGTGCTGGGTTAGAGCAGGGCATCCGGTCTGTCCCGGGTAAGGGTACTGGGTCACAGCAGGGCACCCGGTCTGTCCCGGGTAAGGGTGCTGGTTTAGAGCAGGGCACCCGGTCTGTCCCGGGTAAGGGGGCTGGGTCACAGCAGGGCACCCGGTCAGACCTGGGTAAGGGGGCTGGGTCAGAGCAGGACACCCTGTCTATCCCGGGTAAGGGTGCTGGGTCAGAGCAGGACATCTGGTCTGTCCCGGGTAAGGGTGCTGGGTCAGAGCAGGGCACCCGGTCTGTCCCGGGTAAGGGTGCTGGGTCAGAGCAGGGCACCCAGTCAGACCTGGTTAAGGGTGCTGAGTCAGAGCAGGGCACCCGGTCTGTCCCGGGTAAGGGGGCTGGGTTCGAGCAGGGCACCCTGTCTGTCCCGGGTAAGGGTGCTGGGTTAGAGCAGGGCACCCAGTCTGTCCTGGGTAAGGGTGCTGGGTCAGAGCAGGGCACCCGGTCTGTCCTGGGTAAGGGTGCTGGGTCAGAGCAGGGCACCCGGTCTGTCCCGGGTAAGGGTGCTGGGTCAGAGCAGGGCACCCGGTCTGTCCCGGGTAAGGGTGCTGGGTCAGAGCAGGGCACCCGGTCTGTCCCGGGTAAGGGTGCTGGGTCAGAGCAGGGCACCCAATCTGTCCTGGGTAAGGGTGCTGAGTTAGAGCGGGGCACCCAGTCTGTCCTGGGTAAGGGTGCTGGGTTAAAACAGGGCACCCAGTCTGTCCAGGGTAAGGGTGCTGGGTCAGAGCAGGACACCCGGTCTGTCCCGGGTAAGGGTGCTGAGTTAGAGCAGGGCACCCAGTCTGTCCTGGGTAAGGGTGCTGGGTCAGAGCAGGACACCCGGTCTGTCTCGGGTAAGGGTGCCGAGTTAGAGCGGGGCACCCAGTCTGTCCCGGGTAAGGGTGCCGAGTTAGAGCGGGGCACCCAGTCTGTCCCGGGTAAGGGTGCTGGGTCAGAGCAGGACACCCGGTCTGTCCCGGGTAAGGGTGCTGGGTTAAAACAGGGTACCCGGTCTGTCCCAGGTAAGGGTACAGCGTTAGAGCGGGGCACCCAGTCTGTCCTGGGTAAGGGTGCTGAGTTAGAGCAGGGCACCCAGTCTGTCCTGGATAAGGGTGCTGAGCTAGAGCGGGGCACCCAGTCTGTTCCGGGTAAGGGTGCTGTGTCAGAGCAGGGCACCCGGTCTGTCCCGGGTAAGACTGGGATGGATCAGGGCACCCAGTCTGACCCGGGTAAGACTGGAATGGAGCACGGCATCCAGTCTGTTCCAGGTAAAGGTGCTGGGTCAGAGCAGGGCAGCAGGTCTTTCCTGGAAAATACTGGGTTAGAGCAGGGCATCAAGTCTGTCTCAGGTAAGGGTGCTGGGTCAGAGCAGGGCAGCCAGTTTGTCCTGGCTAAGGGTGCTGGGTTAGGGCAGGTTACCAAGTCTGTCCCGGGTAAAGGTGCTGGGTTAGGGCAGGTTATCCAGCCTGTCCCGGGTAAAGGTGCTGGGTTAGGGCAGGTTATCCAGTCTGTCCTGGGTAAGGATGCTGGGTTACAATGGGGCACACAGTCTGTCCCACTTGCTGGATCAGAGCAGGGCAGCCAGTCTTTACTGGGTAAGGGTGCAGTGGTAGAGCAGGGCATCCAGCCTGTTGGTAGTGGCAATTCAGGATCAGAAAAGCAGGTTCAGTTTGTTGCTGGTGATTTGGATTCAGAAAAAGTCATCCAGCTTGTCCTGGGTAAGGACAGAGGGTCGGAGCAGAGTGTCCGGCCTGTCCTGGGTAAGGAGAGAGGGCCGGAGCAGAGTGTCCGGCCTGTCCTGGGTAAGGAGAGAGGGCCGGAGCAGAGTGTCCGGCTGATGATGGGATCCGATTCAAGGATTCATAATGTTGTGGGTGTGAAACTGGAGTCAGAAGAAGAGCCGTTGCAGGTTGTTGGAACAGGTTCACGATCAGTGCAGCTTACACAGTCAGCTGTGGATCAAGGCCCAAGATCGAAGCAGCGGGTCAGGCCTGCTTTACTTCGGGATGCGAGGTCAGCACAACACATGCAATCTCTCCTGGCCTGGGACAAAAGGTCGGAGCAGTGCATTCATCTCCCTGTGGGTGTGAACAGAACCACCAAGCAACACATGCAGCCTTTCAAGTACCAGGAGGTAGGGTTGGAGCCCCGGGCCCAGCCCCCACTAGCTCAGAACGCAGGGCTAGAGCGACAAATCTTAATTACTCTCACTCGAAACCTGAGCTATATCTCGGGCCTGTATGATAGTGTGCGCCTGGCTGATGGATTCGGCCCACAGCAGGACCAGCAGAGTCCACGAGATGGATCCAACCTTGGTCCAGGTAAAAGGGACTTGCTGCCGCGGCCAGCTGTGCGGAAGCGGGCAAAATCCTGTCCAGGTTCCCCCGCAGACAGACGGATGTCTAACAGAAGCACCAGCAGTAACAGAGTGAGATTTGCTGACTCACTAGGGTTAGAGTTAACTGAAGTGCGAAGGTATGACACAGCAGAAGATCCAACTGTGCCAGCACATGTCCTGTCAAGTCTCAGTACCAGGGAACCCACTGAAGAGGTCATGTGGCTGCAGAGTTTTAAACTGGAATTCACCAATCCCAAGGATGAAGAAGACTTCCATGAACGAGTGCAGAGGCAGAAGGTGTGCCTGGAGACAGTGACAGAGTCAGGACTGGTTATCAGTGGTACCATCCTGGTCATAAACTTGGCATATCATAAGGAGGTGACAATCCATTACACCTGTACTGACTGGACCCTTTTCACTGATGTGCCAGCCTTATTTGATAGCAGCATTGGAGACAAAACTGACCGCTTCACCTTCACACTAAGTCCATCAACTCACATGCTGCATCCAGGCTCCTGCCTCCAGTTTGCTATCAAGTACATGGTCAATGGAATCGAGTTCTGGGACAACAACGACAGTAACAATTACAAGATGACCTACCAGTCTTCTCGGATCACTGTCCCCAAGGACAGCCAGGACAGCTTGGTCAATTTCATCTGACCACCGACATGTGCAACAACCAAGAACAGTGAGGAAATCAACCTGGGGCAGCAGGAGTACAATCGGGAATAGCCCATCAGCCTGGAGGGAAGAAACTCCACGGATGCAGGAAGATCACCTGGAGCACCAGAGACTGAGGCACACTGACTCCTCACAGGTGGAATTCACTTTGGAATCAAGAGGACGATCATGTGAGTTAATTGAAGGACCCTAGAACAACCGAATCAAGATCTACTGCTGACATTGGCTGCGACCTAATGGCAGCAGCACAACGCGAGTCTCTCTTGAGTTTTTCCAGGAAGTGTGGGCGTGTTCAAGAAGCTGATTCTCATAGTGTTCATTCAGTTAATACTGAGCAGTATTTGGTTACAGGAGAAATAAGCAGTCTCACCTCGTTATCTCAGTATTGGCGTAAATAAGTGTTCTGTTCTGCATCTTAAATATTGGCCCTGATCTGGGTGAAGGATGTTGAGAGTCTTTCTGTGCATCTATCAAGCAGGGAAGTTTTCCAGATTTTGTTAATGTTTGGACAAGCTCTTATAATGAACTCAGACACGTTCTGATCTTGAGCTGATGATTAAACTGTTAACTGTGGTATTGAGGAGTGTTACAATCATTATTGTACTGCAAAGGTGTGTGGAATGTGAAGCAGAGTTTCAGGGTTATATAACTAGACTGATATGCAAATATATTTTTTATTTTTGAAATGCATATTTGCACCAGATTTCACTTGGTGTTGGGATAGGAATTCTCTTTGTGCCTTTTGCACTGTCAGCTATTTGCCATTTTCCAGGCTTTGGGCTTTGTATACGAATATAACGTGTTACTCATAAAGTACTGGACACTGGGAATCTCGGGGTCTTTGTAATACAGCTATTTGTTTTATTATACATATCCAAAAATGATTTTTTTAAATAAGCCATTTGTAGTTTAAGAAAGTGTTGGAACACTTGAGGATCTTGCTACCTGGACATTATATGATTTTGCAGTATTTTGTAGACAATGCATTATTAAGCAATCTGATAAAGTCGATATTTGAATTAAAGGTGAAATGGAAGGAGAGTTGGTTATCAGTGCACAAATAATCAGCAACTTGTAAAAATGTCATAAATCAATGTTAAAAATAGTTAAATTGTTAAAGTGTTTGTAAACATATGGCCCAGTTGGTAAAGGCACCCACCGCTGTGGCACTGAGCTATACTGAACTCATGGTCCCAGGCTTGATGCCCAGTCTGTGCTGAGTTAGTTAATTTTAGCTCTGGTAGCAGTTGGTGGTTTACAGTTTGGCCTAGTGGTAGCACTCTCGCCTCTGAGTCAGAAGGTTGTGGGTCCAAGTCCTACTCCAGGACTTCAGCACATAATCTAGGCTGATACTTCAGTGTAGTACTGAGGGAGAACTGTACTGTCGTAGGTGCCATACTTTGGATGGGACGTTAAACTGAGGCCGTGCCTACCTACTCAGGTGGATGTTAAAGATCCTATGACACTATTTAAAGAGGAGCAAGGGAGCTCTCCCAGTGTCCTGGTCAACAGCTCTCCCAGTGTCCTGGCCAACACCCAGTGTCCTGGCCAACACCCAGTGTCCTGGCCAACAGCTCTCCCAGTGTAGTGACCAATACCCAGTGTCCTGACCAGGTTTCCCAGTGTAGTGACCAACCGGTCTCCCAGTGTACTGACCAATACCCAGTGTCCTGACCAACAGGTCTCCCAGTGTTCTGGTCAACACCCACTATCCCAGCAAACAGATCTCTCTGTGACCTAATCAGCAGGTCCCCCAGCCAATAGCTTCCCCAGTGTCCTGACCAACAGGTCCAACAGATCTCCCAGTGTCCTGACCAACAGGTCCAACAGATCTCCCAGTGTCCTGCCCGATAAATCTCCCAGTGTCCTGCCCGATAAATCTCCCAGTGTCCTGCCCGATAAATCTCCCAGTGTCCTGCCCGATAAATCTCCCAGTGTCCTGACCAACAGATCTCCCAGTGTCCTGACCAATACCCAGTGTCCAAACCAACAGATCTCCCAGTGTCCTGACCAACAGATCTCCCAGTGTCCTGACCAATACTCAGTGATGTGACCAATAGATCTCCCAGTGTCCTGACCAACAGATCTCCAGTGTGTCCTGACCAATACCCAGTGTCCTGACCAACAGATCGCCCAGTGCCCTGACCAACAGATCGCCCAGTGCCCTGACCAACAGATCGCCCAGTGTCCTGACCAACAGATCGCCCAGTGTCCTGACTAACAGATCGCCCAGTGTCCTGACCAACGGATCGCCCAGTGTCCTGACCAACGGATCTCCCAGTGTCCTGACCAACGGATCTCCCAGTGTCCTGACCAACGGATCGCCCAGTGTCCTGACCAACAGATCGCCCAGTGTCCTGACCAACAGATCGCCCAGTGTCCTGACCAACAGATCGCCCAGTGTCCTGACCAACAGATCGCCCAGTGTCCTGACCAACAGATCGCCCAGTGCCCTGACCAACAGATCGCCCAGTGCCCTGACCAACAGATCGCCCAGTGCCCTGACCAACAGATCGCCCAGTGCCCTGACCAACAGATCGCCCAGTGTCCTGACCAACAGATCGCCCAGTGCCCTGACCAACAGATCGCCCAGTGCCCTGACCAACAGATCGCCCAGTGCCCTGACCAACAGATCGCCCAGTGCCCTGACCAACAGATCGCCCAGTGCCCTGACCAACAGATCGCCCAGTGCCCTGACCAACAGATCGCCCAGTGTCCTGACCAACAGATCGCCCAGTGCCCTGACCAACAGATCGCCCAGTGTCCTGACCCAACGGATCTCCGAGTGTCCTGACCCAACGGATCGCCCAGTGCCCTGACCAACAGATCGCCCAGTGCCCTGACCAACAGATCGCCCAGTGCCCTGACCAACAGATCGCCCAGTGCCCTGACCAACAGATCGCCCAGTGCCCTGACCAACAGATCGCCCAGTGCCCTGACCAACAGATCGCCCAGTGCCCTGACCAACAGATCGCCCAGTGCCCTGACCAACAGATCGCCCAGTGCCCTGACCAACAGATCGCCCAGTGCCCTGACCAACAGATCGCCCAGTGCCCTGACCAACAGATCATCCAGTGCCCTGACCAACAGATCGCCCAGTGCCCTGACCAACAGATCGCCCAGTGCCCTGACCAACAGATCGGCCAGCGCCCTGACCAACAGATCTCCTAGTGTCCTGACCAACAGATCGCCCAGTGTCCTGACCCAACAGATCTCCTAGTGTCCTGACCAACAGTTCTCACAGTGCCCTGCTCAACACCCAGTGTCTTTCAGCCAACACCCAGTGTCCTGGCCAACAGCTCTCCTTCAGCCAACATCTCCAAAAATAGATTTGCTGATTCTCCTCGTTGCTGTTTGTGGGACCTTATCCAAAAATCTGATCTCCCACAATCCTGCCTGTATATTAGCAGAGCCGTGTAACTTAATCTAAAAGGTCAGCCACAATTATATGCATGTTACAGATCAGGGTGAGTGACGCAGGCTACGATACAGAGATGTATGTTCAGAAAATTGTGTGCATTTATGCAGTACTATGAGTTGACTGATTGGGTTTAGGGATAGCGTGTGTGTTAAATACTGGTATACTGTGATTGGGTTTAGAGACAGTGTGTGTTAAATGCTCGTGGGCTGCTATTGGGTTGAGAGACAGTGGGCACAATATTAACTCTGAAAAACGGGTGGGTTGGGGGTGGAGGCATTCAAAATTGCAACCATTTCAGACCCGCCCACAACCCACCCATTTCCGGTTTTCACCGGGGCGGGATGAGGGACAGGCAACCAGTCCTCTCCCAGGAGGCGGGTCGGGCCTTAAAACCTTTCAAGGAGGCTTCGCTCCTCCATTTTCCCACAGTTTCCAATTTCAACCCCGGGGGGCCGGGATTCTCAGGCCTTCTCTTTCATGCCTCGTGAAAGGAGGCGAGAAGACCCGTTTCTGACACACCCGGTGGGTCGGGAGGAGCAAGAGTTCTTCCCCCTGGCCCAACAAGCCTATGCAATGACACCCCAACGATCGCGGACCCCCGACCCCAATCATGGACCCCCGATCCTTCCCCCCCTCCCCACGATCGCGGATCCCTGACGCGGATCGTGTACCCCCAACCCCGATTCCCCCTACAATGATCGCAGACCCCTGCGATGATCCCCGATCCCGACACCTCCCCCCCCCTCCCCGACTGACCCCTGATCTCTCCACCCAAGACTAACAACCCCTGTGCCAACCAATGCCTCCATGTCCACCTACGCCTCCCCCCATCCATACAAACAAAGATTTACCTGAAGACGTCCTCCCCCTGGCTGCTCTCCACTCCGACTGAGACCAGTCTGTCGATCAGGCCAGTCAGTCAGGCGGAAAACCGACAAGAAAAAAATGAAAGACATCCTTACATCAAAATCGTAAGGAGATCCAGGAAACCCGTACTTCCGAGTTTCCCGTCTGCGATTTTACCCCCCCGTCCCCTTCCCGGCTCGGGGTCAAAATCATGCCCAGTGTGTGTGTTAAATACTCGTGGACGATGATTGGGTTTAGGGACAGTGTGTGAAATGCTCGTGGACTGTGATTGGGTTTAGGGACAGTGTGTGAAATGCTCGTGGACTGTGATTGGGTTTAGGGACAGTGTGTGAAATGCTCGTGGACTGTGATTGGGTTTAGGGACAGTGTGTGAAATACTCGTGGACTGTGATTGGGTTTTAAACCATAGAAAGATTATATCACGGAAGGAGGTTGTTCGGCCCAACGAGTCCATGCTGGTTCTATCCAAGAGCAATCCAGCTAGTCCCACTCCCCCACCCTTTCCCAGTAGCCCTTCAAATATTTTCCTTTCAAGTACTTATCCAGTTCCCCTCTGAAGGCCATGATTGAATCTGCCTCCACCACCCCCTCGGGCAGTGCATTCCAGATCCTAACCACTCGCTGCGTAAAAAAGTTTTTCCTCATGTCGCCTTTGGTTCTTTTGCCAATCACCTTAAATCTGTGTCCTCTGGTTCTTGACCCTTCCGCCATTGGGAACAGTCTCTCTCTATCTACTCTGTCTGGACCCTTCATGATTTTGAACACCTCTATCAAATCTCCTCTCAACCTTCTCTGTTCCAAGGAGAACAACCCCAGCTTCTACAGTCTATCCACGTAACTAAAGTCCCTCATCCCTGGAATCATTCCAGTAAATCTCTTCTGCACCCTCTCTAAGGCCTTCACATCTTTCCTAAAGTGCGGTGCCCAGAACTGGACACAATACTCCAGTTGTGGCTGAACCAGTGTTTTATAAAGGTTCATCATGACTTCCTTACTTTTTTACTCTGTGCCTCTATTTATAAAGCCCAGGATCCCGTATGCTTTTTTAACCGCTTTCTCAACCTGCCCTGCCACCTTCAACGATTTTTGCACATATACCCCCAGATCTCTCTGTTCCTGTACCCCTTTCAGAATTGTGCCCTCTAGTTTATATTGCCTCTCCTCGTTCTTCTACAGAAATGTATCACTTCAAATTTTTCTGCGTTAAATTTCATCTGCCACGTGTCCGCCCATTCCACCAGCCTGTCTATATCCTCCTGAAGTCTATCACTATCCTCCTCACTGTTTACTACACTTCCAAGTTTTGTGTTATCTGCAAATTTTGAAATTGTGCCCTGTACACCCAAGTCCAAGTCATTAATATATATCAAGAAAAGCAGTGGTCCCAGCACTGACCCCTGGGGAACACCACTGTACACCTCCCTCCAGTCCAAAAAACAACCGTTCACCACTACTCTCTGTTTCCTGTCCTTTAGCCAATACTGTATCCATGTTGCTTCTGCCCCCTTTATTCCATGGGCCCCAATCTTGATGATAAGCCTACCATGCGGCACTTTATCAAACGCCTTTTGAAAGTCCATATCCACCACATCAACTGCATTGCCCTCATCGACCCTCTCTGTTACCTCATCAAAAAACTCTATCAGGTTAGTTAAACACGATTTGCCTTTAACAAATCCATGCTGGCTTTTCCTAATCAATCCACACTCGTCCAAGTGACTGTTAATTCTGTCCCGGATTATCGTTTCTAAGTTTCCCCACCACTGAGGTTAAACTGACTGGCCTGTAGTTGCTGGGTTTATCCTTACACCCTTTCTTGAACAAGGGTGCAACATTCGCAATTCTCCAGTCCTCTTGCACCACCCCCGTATCTACGGGTGTTTGGAAGATTATGGCCAGTACCTATGGATACTAAGGAGCTTTTTCCCTTCGTTGAGGGTTCTATAACAAGGGGGCATAGATTCAAGGTAAAAGGCGGGAGGTTTAGAGGGGATTTGAGAAAGAACTTTTTCACCCAGAGGGTGGTTGGAGTCTGGAACTCACTGCCTGAAAGGGTTGTGGAGGCAGGAACCCTCACAACATTCAAGAAGCATTTGGATGAGCACTTGAAATGCCATAGCATACAAGGCTACGGACCAAATGCTGGAATATGGGATTAGAGTAGACAGGGCTTGATGGCCGGCGCGGACACGATGGGCCGAAGGGCCTCTATCCGTGCTGTATAACTCTATGACTCTATGACTCTATGACCTCCGCAATTTCCACCCTGACTTCCCTCAGCAACCTAGGATGCATCCCATCCAGCCAGGTGACTTTAAATACTTTAAGTACAGCCAGCCTTTCCAGTACCTCTTCTTTATCAATTTTAGCCCATCCAGTATCTCAACTATATCTTCCTTTACTGAGACTCTGGCAGCATCTTTTTTTATTATTCGTTCATGGGATGTGGGCGTCGCTGGCGAGGCCGGCATTTATTGCCCATCCCTAATTGCCCTTGAGAAGGTGGTGGTGAGCCGCCTTCTTGAACCGCTGCAGTCCGTGTGGTGAAGGTTCTCCCACAGTGCTGTTAGGAAGGGAGTTCCAGGATTTTGACCCAGTAACGATGAAGGAACGGCGATTTTTTCCAAGTCGGGATGGTGTGTGACTTGGAGGGGAATGAGCAGGTGGTGTTGTTCCCATGTGCCTGCTGCTCTTGTCCTTCTAGGTGGTAGAGGTCGCGGGTTTGAAAGGTGCTGTCGAAGGTGCTGTCCTTGGTAAATACAGATGCAAAGTATTCATTTAGTACCTTGGCCATCCCCTCTGCCTCCATGAGTAGATCTCCTTTATGGTCCCTAATCAGCCCCACCCCTCCTCTTACTACCTGTTTACTGTTTACATGCCTGTAGAAGACTTTTGGATTCCCTTTTATGTTGGCTGCCAGTCTATTCTCATACTCTCTCTTTGCCCCTCTTATTTCCCTTTTTCACTTCCCCTCTGAACTTTCTATATTCTGCCTGGTTCTCACTTGTGTTTTCAACCTGACATCTGTCATACGCCCCTTTTTCCATTTCATCTTACTCTCTATCTCTTTTGTCATCCAGGGAGCTCTGGCTTTAGTTGCCCTATCTTTCTGCCTCTAGGGAATGTACCTGGACTGTACCCGAACCATCTCCTCTTTAAAGTCCGCCCATTGTTCAATTACAGTTTTCCCTGCCAATCTCTGATTCCAATTTACCCGGGCCAGATCTGTTCTCATCCCACTGAAATTGGCCCTCCTCCAATTGAGTATTTTTACTTTAGAGTGGTCCACGTCCTTTTCCATATCTATTCTAAACCTTATGATACTATGATCACTGTTCCCTAAATGCTCCCCCACTGACACTTGCTCAACTTGTCCCACCTCATTCCCTAGAACCAAGTCCAGCAATGCCTCCTTCCTCATTGGGCCAGAAACATACTGGTCAAGAAAGTTCTCCTCAATACATTTCAAAAATTCCTCCCCCTCTGTACCCCTTATATTATTACTATCCCAGTCTATATTAGGATAGTTGAAAGCCCCCGTTATCACTACTCAATAGCTTTTGCATCTCTCTGTAAATTCCCTGAAAATTTGCTCCTCTATCTCCTTCCCATTAGCTGGTGGCCTATAGAATACACCCCGTAGTGTAATGGCACCTCTTTTATTTCTTAACTCTAATCAAATAGATTCTGTCCTTGACCCCTCCAGGACATCCTCTCTCTCCAGTACTGCAATATTCTCATTAATCAATACTGCCCCCCCCTCCTTTCTTTCCTTTACTAAATACATTGTATCCAGGAATATTTAGGACTCAATCCTGCCCAAATGCTCGTGTACAGTGATTAGATTGAGGGGCGCTGTGTGTTGTTAAGTACTCAGGCACTGTAAGTGGGTTTGGGAACAGTGTGTGTTAAATGCTCGTGGACTGTGATTGAGTTTCGGGACAGTGTGTTAAATGCTCATGGACTGTGATTGAGTTTCGGGACAGTGTGTTAAATGCTCATGGACTGTGATTGAGTTTCGGGACAGTGTGTTAAATGCTCATGGACTGTGATTGAGTTTCGGGACAGTGTGTGTTAAATGCTCGTGGACTGTGATTGAGTTTTGGGACAGTGTGTTAAATGCTCATGGACTGTGATTGAGTTTCGGGACAGTGTGTTAAATGCTCGTGGACTGTGATTGAGTTTCGGGACAGTGTGTTAAATGCTCGTGGACTGTGATCAGGTTTCGGGACAGTGTGTTAAATGCTCGTGGACTGTGATTGAGTTTCGGGACAGTGTGTTAAATGCTCATGGACTGTGATTGAGTTTCGGGACAGTGTGTTAAATGCTCGTGGACTGTGATCAGGTTTCGGGACAATGGGGGAGAAAGTTCAATCTGGCCTATTATTGGGTGTAGATAGCGTGATCCATAAGACCGTAAGAGATAGGTGCAGGAGTAGGCCATTCGGCCCCTCGAGCCGCCATTTAATGAGATCATGGCTGATCTGATTTTTACCTCAACTCCACTTTCCCGCCCTTTCCCCATATCCTTTGACTCCCTTGCTGATCAAAAATTTGTCTAACTCAGCCTTGAATGTATTCAATGACTCAGCCTCCACAGCTTTTTTGGATAAAGAATTCCAAAGATTCACGACCCTCTGGGAGAAGAAATTCCTCCTCATTTCCATCTTAAACGGGCGACCCCTTATTCTGAGACTATGCCCCCTAGTTTTAGATTCCCCCATGAGGGGTAACATCCTCTCAGCATCTATCCTATCGAGTCCCCTCAGAATCTTGTATGTTTCAATAAGATCTCCTCTCATTCTTCTAAACTCCAATGAATGTAAACCCAACCTGTTCAATCTTTCCTCATAAGACAACCCTTCCATACCCGGAATCAACCAAGTGAACTTTCTCTGAACTGCCTCCAATGCAAGTATGTCCTTCCTTAAATAAGGGCACCAGAACTGTAAGCAGTACTCCAGGTGAGGTCTCACCAGCACCCTGTACAGTTGGAGCACGACTTACCTGCTTTTATACTCCATCCCCCTAGAAATAAAGGCCAATATTCCGTTTGCCTTCCGGATTACCTGCTGCATCTGGATGTTGGCTTTTTGTGTTTCATGTATGAGGACACCCAGATCCCTCTATACCGCAGCATTTTGTAGTATTTCTCCATTCAAATAATATTTTGCTTTTTTATTTTTCCTCCCAAAGTGGATGACTTCACATTTTCCCACATTATATTCCATCTGCCAAATTTTTGCCCACTCGCTTAACCTGTCAATATCCCTTTGCAGACACTTTGTGTCCTCGTCACAACTTGCTTTTCCACCTATCTTTGTATCATCAGCAAATTTGGCCACAAGACACTCTGTTCCTTCATCCAAGTCATTGATATATATTGTAAATAGTTGAGGCCCCAGCACTGATCCCTGCAGCACCCCACTAGTTACAGATTACCATTTTGAAAATGACCCTTTTATCCCGACTCTTTGTTTTCTGTTAGTTAGCCAATCCTCTATCCATGCCAGTATATTACTCCCAACACCATGAGCTCTTACCTTGTGCAGTAATCTTTTATGTGGCACCTTATCGAATGCCTTTTGGAAATCCAAATATACTGCATCCATTGGTTCCCCTTTATCCACCCTGCCCGTGACTTCCTCAAAGAACTCTAATAAATTTGTCAGACACAATTTCCCCTTCATAAAACCATGTTGACTCTCCTTGATTGTATTATGAGTTTCCAAATGTCCTGCCACTACTGCCTTAATTATGGATTCTAGCATTTTCCCAATGAGCCCCAAATCTCTCAAAGGTAGCCAGTACCTGTTACTTGCTGAAAATAACAGTCTGCTGTCTGCACGGAGATGAGACATCGCACACGTAAAACACAGATGTAGCTCCCGTCCCTATGTTTACACACTGATGAGTTATGTTAAAACATTGAATAAAGGTTGCGCGCGACTAAATCCCACATTCTCTAATCAGCGTACCAGACCTCACGAATCCTCCGATCTGAGTTTGTAACGGGCCTGCGAGAGAGCCTGAGCAACTAGAGCTCTTGGTGCAAGAGGTGGACAGAAGGAGGGGCATCCGATATCAGTGAGGGGAGGGCTGGGGGAGCTGGGCAAGAGGACCTCCAGACATATACCCAAAAGGCAGCGGGAGACAGCGGGGGACGAAGTCAATGCCAGGCACACAGCATCATGAACATGGATGCGGTGCAGGAAGAAGTTCAATGCTTTGACGTGAGTGGTCAAGCTGAGTGAGGTCAACTGTCAAGTGACATCTCCTACCAACTGCACCACACACTACACCCCCCCATCATCAACAAACTCTTTCCATCAGTACTCAATCTTCCAATCAGATGCTTCCTCTCACCCTTACACATTACCACTGTTGCAAGCCGCCCACCCACAACTCACAGGCCACACACACTGGCAGCTATTCACCCATGACAGGAACATCACCCAGACACACGTCCTGCTTTCTTGCAGGAGAAGGTGGAGCATATCAGGAGGCAGCAAGTGGCAGTGGCATTTAGCCCCTCGAGCCTGTTCCACCATTCAATGAGATCATGGTGGACCTGTGACCTAACTCCATATACTCGCCTTAGCCCCATATCCCTTAATACCCTTGGTTCACAGAAAGCTATCAATCTCAGATTTAACATTCAAAAGTGAGTGAGCATTAATTGCCGCCTGCAGAAGAGCATTCCAAACGTCTCCCACCCTTTGCGTGTAGAAGCATTTCCTAACTTCACTCCTGCACGTCCTGGCTTTAAATGTTAGGCAATGTCCCCGCGTCCTAGTATTGAAGTCTAGGAGATCTCCAAAAACAGTTAGAAATGTCTCGGCAGTCAGAAGCAATAATCGAGCCACTAACCTGTAAATCCTGCATGGTCCCATTAAACAGCGGTGTTGGGAGGTCCTCCAGGCACACTAGGACACGGTCAGATGGTCGGGGTTAAGACTGTGGGTTGAGTTGAGTGTTAAGTCCCAAAATGGCGTCTATCACTTTAAATCAGGTTGGACACTGATTGAAGCCATTTTCTCCTGACCTGACATGATTCCAGCGTTCGTTATCTGCGCCTGCGCTAACTCCAAAACCAAGATGGCGTCTGGCGCATGTCACGCTGGAAACCATGCGCGCGCATCCAAGACGCCATCTTGGATGTCGGAGAGGCTGCGAAACAACAGGCGCGAAACAGGCCCAATATAACACCCAGTGTGGGTGAAAGACCCCTGGACAGGGATTGAGTTTAGGGACAGTGTGTGTATTAAATGATCGAGGAAGGTGAATGAGTTTAGGGACAGTGTGTGTATTAAATGATCGAGGACAGTGATTGAGTTTAGGGACAGTGTGTGTATTAAATGATCGAGGAAGGTGATTGAGTTTAGGGACAGTGTGTGTATTAAATGATCGAGGAAGGTGATTGAGTTTAGGGACAGTGTGTGTATTAAATGATCGAGGACAGTGATTGAGTTTAGGGACAGTGTGTGTATTAAATGATCGAGGAAGGTGATTGAGTTTAGGGACAGTGTGTGTATTAAATGATCGAGGACAGTGATTGAGTTTAGGGACAGTGTGTGTATTAAATGATCGAGGAAGGTGATTGAGTTTAGGGACAGTGTGTGTATTAAATGATCGAGGACAGTGATTGAGTTTAGGGACAGTGTGTGTATTAAATGATCGAGGACAGTGATTGAGTTTAGGGACAGTGTGTGTATTAAATGATCGAGGAAGGTGATTGAGTTTAGGGACAGTGTGTGTATTAAATGATCGAGGAAGGTGATTGAGTTTAGGGACAGTGTGTGTATTAAATGATCGAGGACAGTGATTGAGTTTAGGGACAGTGTGTGTATTAAATGATCGAGGAAGGTGATTGAGTTTAGGGACAGTGTGTGTATTAAATGATCGAGGAAGGTGATTGAGTTTAGGGACAGTGTGTGTATTAAATGATCGAGGACAGTGATTGAGTTTAGGGACAGTGTGTGTATTAAATGATCGAGGAAGGTGATTGAGTTTAGGGACAGTGTGTGTATTAAATGATCGAGGACAGTGATTGAGTTTAGGGACAGTGTGTGTATTAAATGATCGAGGAAGGTGATTGAGTTTAGGGACAGTGTGTGTATTAAATGATCGAGGACAGTGATTGAGTTTAGGGACAGTGTGTGTATTAAATGATCGAGGACAGTGATTGAGTTTAGAGACAGTGTGTGTATTAAATGATCGAGGAAGGTGATTGAGTTTAGGGACAGTGTGTGTATTAAATGATCGAGGACAGTGATTGAGTTTAGGGACAGTGTGTGTATTAAATGATCGAGGACAGGGATTGAGTTTAGGGACAGTGTGTGTATTAAATGATCGAGGAAGGTGATTGAGTTTAGGGACAGTGTGTGTATTAAATGATCGAGGACAGTGATTGAGTTTAGGGACAGTGTGTGTATTAAATGATCGAGGACAGTGATTGAGTTGAGGGACAGTGTGTGTATTAAATGATCGAGGACAGTGATTGAGTTTAGGGACAGTGTGTGTATTAAATGATCGAGGACAGGGATTGAGTTTAGGGACAGTGTGTGTATTAAATGATCGAGGAAGGTGATTGAGTTGAGGGACAGTGTGTGTATTAAATGATCGAGGAAGGTGATTGAGTTTAGGGACAGTGTGTGTATTAAATGATCGAGGAAGGTGATTGAGTTTAGGGACAGTGTGTGTATTAAATGATCGAGGACAGGGATTGAGTTTAGGGACAGTGTGTGTATTAAATGATCGAGGAAGGTGATTGAGTTTAGGGACAGTGTGTGTATTAAATGATCGAGGAATGTGATTGAGTTTAGGGACAGTGTGTGTATTAAATGATCGAGGACAGGGATTGAGTTTAGGGACAGTGTGTGTATTAAATGATCGAGGAAGGTGATTGAGTTTAGGGACAGTGTGTGTATTAAATGATCGAGGACAGGGATTGAGTTTAGGGACAGTGTGTGTATTAAATGATCGAGGAAGGTGATTGAGTTTAGGGACAGTGTGTGTATTAAATGATCGAGGACAGTGATTGGGTTTAGGGACAGTGTGTGTATTAAATGATCGAGGACAGTGATTGAGTTTAGGGACAGTGTGTGTATTAAATGATCGAGGACAGTGATTGAGTTTAGGGACAGTGTGTGTATTAAATGATCGAGGACAGGGATTGAGTTTAGGGACAGTGTGTGTATTAAATGATCGAGGAAGGTGATTGAGTTTAGGGACAGTGTGTGTATTAAATGATCGAGGACAGGGATTGAGTTTAGGGACAGTGTGTGTATTAAATGATCGAGGAAGGTGATTGAGTTTAGGGACAGTGTGTGTATTAAATGATCGAGGACAGTGATTGGGTTTAGGGACAGTGTGTGTATTAAATGATCGAGGACAGTGATTGAGTTTAGGGACAGTGTGTGTATTAAATGATCGAGGACAGTGATTGAGTTTAGGGACAGTGTGTGTATTAAATGATCGAGGACAGTGATTGAGTTTAGGGACAGTGTGTGTATTAAATGATCGAGGACAGGGATTGAGTTTAGGGACAGTGTGTGTATTAAATGATCGAGGAAGGTGATTGAGTTTAGGGACAGTGTGTGTATTAAATGATCGAGGACAGTGATTGAGTTTAGGGACAGTGTGTGTATTAAATGATCGAGGACAGGGATTGAGTTTAGGGACAGTGTGTGTATTAAATGATCGAGGAAGGTGATTGAGTTTAGGGACAGTGTGTGTATTAAATGATCGAGGACAGGGATTGAGTTTAGGGACAGTGTGTGTATTAAATGATCGAGGACAGTGATTGAGTTTAGGGACAGTGTGTGTATTAAATGATCGAGGACAGTGATTGAGTTTAGGGACAGTGTGTGTATTAAATGATCGAGGACAGGGATTGAGTTTAGGGACAGTGTGTGTATTAAATGATCGAGGAAGGTGATTGAGTTTAGGGACAGTGTGTGTATTAAATGATCGAGGACAGTGATTGAGTTTAGGGACAGTGTGTGTATTAAATGATCGAGGACAGGGATTGAGTTTAGGGACAGTGTGTGTATTAAATGATCGAGGAAGGTGATTGAGTTGAGGGACAGTGTGTGTATTAAATGATCGAGGAAGGTGATTGAGTTTAGGGACAGTGTGTGTATTAAATGATCGAGGAAGGTGATTGAGTTTAGGGACAGTGTGTGTATTAAATGATCGAGGACAGGGATTGAGTTTAGGGACAGTGTGTGTATTAAATGATCGAGGAAGGTGATTGAGTTTAGGGACAGTGTGTGTATTAAATGATCGAGGAATGTGATTGAGTTTAGGGACAGTGTGTGTATTAAATGATCGAGGACAGGGATTGAGTTTAGGGACAGTGTGTGTATTAAATGATCGAGGAAGGTGATTGAGTTTAGGGACAGTGTGTGTATTAAATGATCGAGGACAGGGATTGAGTTTAGGGACAGTGTGTGTATTAAATGATCGAGGAAGGTGATTGAGTTTAGGGACAGTGTGTGTATTAAATGATCGAGGACAGTGATTGGGTTTAGGGACAGTGTGTGTATTAAATGATCGAGGACAGTGATTGAGTTTAGGGACAGTGTGTGTATTAAATGATCGAGGACAGTGATTGAGTTTAGGGACAGTGTGTGTATTAAATGATCGAGGACAGGGATTGAGTTTAGGGACAGTGTGTGTATTAAATGATCGAGGAAGGTGATTGAGTTTAGGGACAGTGTGTGTATTAAATGATCGAGGACAGGGATTGAGTTTAGGGACAGTGTGTGTATTAAATGATCGAGGAAGGTGATTGAGTTTAGGGACAGTGTGTGTATTAAATGATCGAGGACAGTGATTGGGTTTAGGGACAGTGTGTGTATTAAATGATCGAGGACAGTGATTGAGTTTAGGGACAGTGTGTGTATTAAATGATCGAGGACAGTGATTGAGTTTAGGGACAGTGTGTGTATTAAATGATCGAGGACAGTGATTGAGTTTAGGGACAGTGTGTGTATTAAATGATCGAGGACAGGGATTGAGTTTAGGGACAGTGTGTGTATTAAATGATCGAGGAAGGTGATTGAGTTTAGGGACAGTGTGTGTATTAAATGATCGAGGACAGTGATTGAGTTTAGGGACAGTGTGTGTATTAAATGATCGAGGACAGGGATTGAGTTTAGGGACAGTGTGTGTATTAAATGATCGAGGAAGGTGATTGAGTTTAGGGACAGTGTGTGTATTAAATGATCGAGGACAGGGATTGAGTTTAGGGACAGTGTGTGTATTAAATGATCGAGGAAGGTGATTGAGTTTAGGGACAGTGTGTGTATTAAATGATCGAGGACAGTGATTGGGTTTAGGGACAGTGTGTGTATTAAATGATCGAGGACAGTGATTGAGTTTAGGGACAGTGTGTGTATTAAATGATCGAGGACAGTGATTGAGTTTAGGGACAGTGTGTGTATTAAATGATCGAGGACAGTGATTGAGTTTAGGGACAGTGTGTGTATTAAATGATCGAGGACAGGGATTGAGTTTAGGGACAGTGTGTGTATTAAATGATCGAGGACAGTGATTGAGTTTAGGGACAGTGTGTGTATTAAATGATCGAGGAAGGTGATTGAGTTCAGGGACAGTGTGTGTATTAAATGATCGAGGAAGGTGATTGAGTTTAGGGACAGTGTGTGTATTAAATGATCGAGGAAGGTGATTGAGTTTAGGGACAGTGTGTGTATTAAATGATCGAGGAAGGTGATTGAGTTTAGGGACAGTGTGTGTATTAAATGATCGAGGACAGGGATTGAGTTTAGGGACAGTGTGTGTATTAAATGATCGAGGACAGTGATTGAGTTTAGGGACAGTGTGTGTATTAAATGATCGAGGAAGGTGATTGAGTTTAGGGACAGTGTGTGTATTAAATGATCGAGGAAGGTGATTGAGTTTAGGGACAGTGTGTGTATTAAATGATCGAGGAAGGTGATTGAGTTCAGGGACAGTGTGTGTATTAAATGATCGAGGAAGGTGATTGAGTTTAGGGACAGTGTGTGTATTAAATGATCGAGGACAGTGATTGAGTTTAGGGACAGTGTGTGTATTAAATGATCGAGGACAGGGATTGAGTTTAGGGACAGTGTGTGTATTAAATGATCGAGGAAGGTGATTGAGTTCAGGGACAGTGTGTGTATTAAATGATCGAGGAAGGTGATTGAGTTTAGGGACAGTGTGTGTATTAAATGATCGAGGACAGTGATTGAGTTTAGGGACAGTGTGTGTATTAAATGATCGAGGAAGGTGATTGAGTTTAGGGACAGTGTGTGTATTAAATGATCGAGGAAGGTGATTGAGTTTAGGGACAGTGTGTGTATTAAATGATCGAGGACAGTGATTGAGTTTAGGGACAGTGTGTGTATTAAATGATCGAGGAAGGTGATTGAGTTTAGGGACAGTGTGTGTATTAAATGATCGAGGACAGTGATTGAGTTTAGGGACAGTGTGTGTATTAAATGATCGAGGAAGGTGATTGAGTTTAGGGACAGTGTGTGTATTAAATGATCGAGGACAGTGATTGAGTTTAGGGACAGTGTGTGTATTAAATGATCGAGGAAGGTGATTGAGTTTAGGGACAGTGTGTGTATTAAATGATCGAGGAAGGTGATTGAGTTTAGGGACAGTGTGTGTATTAAATGATCGAGGAAGGTGATTGAGTTTAGGGACAGTGTGTGTATTAAATGATCGAGGAAGGTGATTGAGTTTAGGGACAGTGTGTGTATTAAATGATCGAGGACAGTGATTGAGTTTAGGGACAGTGTGGGTATTAAATGATCGAGGACAGTGATTGAGTTTAGGGACAGTGTGTGTATTAAATGATCGAGGACAGTGATTGAGTTTAGGGACAGTGTATGTATTAAATGATCGAGGACAGTGATTGAGTTTAGGGACAGTGTGTATATTAAATGATCGAGGACAGTGATTGAGTTTAGGGACAGTGTGTGTATTAAATGATCGAGGAAGGTGATTGAGTTTAGGGACAGTGTGTGTATTAAATGATCGAGGACAGTGATTGAGTTTAGGGACAGTGTGGGTATTAAATGATCGAGGACAGTGATTGAGTTTAGGGACAGTGTGTGTATTAAATGATCGAGGACAGTGATTGAGTTTAGGGACAGTGTATGTATTAAATGATCGAGGACAGTGATTGAGTTTAGGGACAGTGTGTGTATTAAATGATCGAGGACAGTGATTGAGTTTAGGGACAGTGTGGGTATTAAATGATCGAGGACAGTGATTGAGTTTAGGGACAGTGTGTGTATTAAATGATCGAGGACAGTGATTGAGTTTAGGGACAGTGTATGTATTAAATGATCGAGGACAGTGATTGAGTTTAGGGACAGTGTGTATATTAAATGATCGAGGACAGTGATTGAGTTTAGGGACAGTGTATGTATTAAATGATCGAGGACAGTGATTGAGTTTAGGGACAGTGTGTATATTAAATGATCGAGGACAGTGATTGAGTTTAGGGACAGTGTGTGTATTAAATGATCGAGGACAGTGATTGAGTTTAGGGACAGTGTGTGTATTAAATGATCGAGGACAGTGATTGAGTTTAGGGACAGTGTGTGTATTAAATGATCGAGGAAGGTGATTGAGTTTAGGGACAGTGTGTGTATTAAATGATCGAGGAAGGTGATTGAGTTTAGGGACAGTGTGTGTATTAAATGATCGAGGAAGGTGATTGAGTTTAGGGACAGTGTGTGTATTAAATGATCGAGGACAGTGATTGAGTTTAGGGACAGTGTGTGTATTAAATGATCGAGGAAGGTGATTGAGTTTAGGGACAGTGTGTGTATTAAATGATCGAGGACAGTGATTGAGTTTAGGGACAGTGTGTGTATTAAATGATCGAGGACAGGGATTGAGTTTAGGGACAGTGTGTGTATTAAATGATCGAGGACAGTGATTGAGTTTAGGGACAGTGTGTGTATTAAATGATCGAGGACAGTGATTGAGTTTAGGGACAGTGTGTGTATTAAATGATCGAGGAAGGTGATTGAGTTTAGGGACAGTGTGTGTATTAAATGATCGAGGAAGGTGATTGAGTTTAGGGACAGTGTGTGTATTAAATGATCGAGGAAGGTGATTGAGTTTAGGGACAGTGTGTGTATTAAATGATGGAGGACAGTGATTGAGTTTAGGGACAGTGTGTGTATTAAATGATCGAGGAAGGTGATTGAGTTTAGGGACAGTGTGTGTATTAAATGATCGAGGAAGGTGATTGAGTTTAGGGACAGTGTGTGTATTAAATGATCGAGGAAGGTGATTGAGTTTAGGGACAGTGTGTGTATTAAATGATCGAGGACAGTGATTGAGTTTAGGGACAGTGTGTGTATTAAATGATCGAGGACAGTGATTGAGTTTAGGGACAGTGTGTGTATTAAATGATCGAGGAAGGTGATTGAGTTTAGGGACAGTGTGTGTATTAAATGATCGAGGAAGGTGATTGAGTTTAGGGACAGTGTGTGTATTAAATGATCGAGGAAGGTGATTGAGTTTAGGGACAGTGTGTGTATTAAATGATCGAGGACAGTGATTGAGTTTAGGGACAGTGTGTGTATTAAATGATCGAGGACAGTGATTGAGTTTAGGAACAGTGTGTGTATTAAATGATGGAGGACAGTGATTGAGTTTAGGGACAGTGTGTGTATTAAATGATCGAGGACAGTGATTGAGTTTAGGGACAGTGTGTGTATTAAATGATGGAGGACAGTGATTGAGTTTAGGAACAGTGTGTGTATTAAATGATCGAGGAAGGTGATTGAGTTTAGGGACAGTGTGTGTATTAAATGATCGAGGAAGGTGATTGAGTTTAGGGACAGTGTGTGTATTAAATGATCGAGGAAGGTGATTGAGTTTAGGGACAGTGTGTGTATTAAATGATCGAGGACAGTGATTGAGTTTAGGGACAGTGTGTGTATTAAATGATCGAGGAAGGTGATTGAGTTTAGGGACAGTGTGTGTATTAAATGATCGAGGAAGGTGATTGAGTTTAGGGACAGTGTGTGTATTAAATGATCGAGGACAGTGATTGAGTTTAGGGACAGTGTGTGTATTAAATGATCGAGGACAGTGATTGAGTTTAGGGACAGTGTGTGTATTAAATGATGGAGGACAGTGATTGAGTTTAGGGACAGTGTGTGTATTAAATGATCGAGGAAGGTGATTGAGTTTAGGGACAGTGTGTGTATTAAATGATCGAGGACAGTGATTGAGTTTAGGAACAGTGTGTGTATTAAATGATGGAGGACAGTGATTGAGTTTAGGGACAGTGTGTGTATTAAATGATCGAGGAAGGTGATTGAGTTTAGGGACAGTGTGTGTATTAAATGATCGAGGACAGTGATTGAGTTTAGGGACAGTGTGTGTATTAAATGATCGAGGACAGTGATTGAGTTTAGGGACAGTGTGTGTATTAAATGATCGAGGACAGTGATTGAGTTTAGGAACAGTGTGTGTATTAAATGATCGAGGACAGTGATTGAGTTTAGGGACAGTGTGTGTATTAAATGATCGAGGACAGTGATTGAGTTTAGGAACAGTGTGTGTATTAAATGATCGAGGACAGTGATTGAGTTTAGGGACAGTGTGTGTATTAAATGATCGAGGAAGGTGATTGAGTTTAGGGACAGTGTGTGTATTAAATGATCGAGGAAGGTGATTGAGTTTAGGGACAGTGTGTGTATTAAATGATCGAGGACAGTGATTGAGTTTAGGGACAGTGTGTGTATTAAATGATCGAGGACAGTGATTGAGTTTAGGGACAGTGTGTGTATTAAATGATCGAGGACAGTGATTGAGTTTAGGGACAGTGTGTGTATTAAATGATCGAGGACAGTGATTGAGTTTAGGGACAGTGTGTGTATTAAATGATCGAGGACAGGGATTGAGTTTAGGGACAGTGTGTGTATTAAATGATCGAGGACAGTGATTGAGTTTAGGGACAGTGTGTGTATTAAATGATCGAGGACAGGGATTGAGTTTAGGGACAGTGTGTGTATTAAATGATCGAGGACAGTGATTGAGTTTATGGACAGTGTGTGTATTAAATGATCGAGGACAGTGATTGAGTTCAGGGACAGTGTGTGTATTAAATGATCGAGGAAGGTGATTGAGTTTAGGGACAGTGTGTGTATTAAATGATCGAGGACAGTGATTGAGTTTAGGGACAGTGTGTGTATTAAATGATCGAGGACAGTGATTGAGTTCAGGGACAGTGTGTGTATTAAATGATCGAGGAAGGTGATTGAGTTTCGGGACAGTGTGTGTATTAAATGATCGAGGAAGGTGATTGAGTTTAGGGATAGTGTGTGTATTAAATGATCGAGGAAGGTGATTGAGTTTAGGGACAGTGTGTGTATTAAATGATCGAGGACAGTGATTGAGTTTAGGGACAGTGTGTGTATTAAATGATCGAGGACAGGGATTGAGTTTAGGGACAGTGTGTGTATTAAATGATCGAGGACAGTGATTGAGTTCAGGGACAGTGTGTGTATTAAATGATCGAGGAAGGTGATTGAGTTTAGGGACAGTGTGTGTATTAAATGATCGAGGACAGTGATTGAGTTCAGGGACAGTGTGTGTATTAAATGATCGAGGAAGGTGATTGAGTTTCGGGACAGTGTGTGTATTAAATGATCGAGGACAGTGATTGAGTTTAGGGACAGTGTGTGTATTAAATGATCGAGGAAGGTGATTGAGTTTAGGGACAGTGTGTGAATTAAATGATCGAGGAAGGTGATTGAGTTTAGGGACAGTGTGTGTATTAAATGATCGAGGAAGGTGATTGAGTTTAGGGACAGTGTGTGTATTAAATGATCGAGGACAGTGATTGAGTTCAGGGACAGTGTGTGTATTAAATGATCGAGGACAGTGATTGAGTTTAGGGACAGTGTGTGTATTAAATGATCGAGGACAGTGATTGAGTTTAGGGACAGTGTGTGTATTAAATGATCGAGGACAGTGATTGAGTTCAGGGACAGTGTGTGTATTAAATGATCGAGGAAGGTGATTGAGTTTAGGGACAGTGTGTGTATTAAATGATCGAGGAAGGTGATTGAGTTTAGGGACAGTGTGTGTATTAAATGATCGAGGACAGTGATTGAGTTTAGGGACAGTGTGTGTATTAAATGATCGAGGACAGTGATTGAGTTTAGGGACAGTGTGTGTATTAAATGATCGAGGACAGTGATTGAGTTTAGGGACAGTGTGTGTATTAAATGATCGAGGACAGTGATTGAGTTCAGGGACAGTGTGTGTATTAAATGATCGAGGACAGTGATTGAGTTTAGGGACAGTGTGTGTATTAAATGATCGAGGACAGTGATTGAGTTTAGGGACAGTGTGTGTATTAAATGATCGAGGAAGGTGATTGAGTTTAGGGACAGTGTGTGTATTAAATGATCGAGGAAGGTGATTGAGTTTAGGGACAGTGTGTGTATTAAATGATCGAGGAAGGTGATTGAGTTTAGGGACAGTGTGTGTATTAAATGATCGAGGAAGGTGATTGAGTTTAGGGACAGTGTGTGTATTAAATGATCGAGGAAGGTGATTGAGTTTAGGGACAGTGTATGTATTAAATGATCGAGGACAGTGATTGAGTTTAGGGACAGTGTATGTATTAAATGATCGAGGACAGTGATTGAGTTTAGGGACAGTGTGTATATTAAATGATCGAGGACAGTGATTGAGTTTAGGGACAGTGTGTGTATTAAATGATCGAGGACAGTGATTGAGTTTAGGGACAGTGTGTGTATTAAATGATCGAGGAAGGTGATTGAGTTTAGGGACAGTGTGTGTATTAAATGATCGAGGAAGGTGATTGAGTTTAGGGACAGTGTGTGTATTAAATGATCGAGGACAGTGATTGAGTTTAGGGACAGTGTGTGTATTAAATGATCGAGGAAGGTGATTGAGTTTAGGGACAGTGTGTGTATTAAATGATCGAGGACAGTGATTGAGTTTAGGGACAGTGTGTGTATTAAATGATCGAGGACAGTGATTGAGTTTAGGGACAGTGTGTGTATTAAATGATCGAGGAAGGTGATTGAGTTTAGGGACAGTGTGTGTATTAAATGATCGAGGAAGGTGATTGAGTTTAGGGACAGTGTGTGTATTAAATGATCGAGGAAGGTGATTGAGTTTAGGGACAGTGTGTGTATTAAATGATGGAGGACAGTGATTGAGTTTAGGGACAGTGTGTGTATTAAATGATCGAGGAAGGTGATTGAGTTTAGGGACAGTGTGTGTATTAAATGATCGAGGAAGGTGATTGAGTTTAGGGACAGTGTGTGTATTAAATGATCGAGGAAGGTGATTGAGTTTAGGGACAGTGTGTGTATTAAATGATCGAGGACAGTGATTGAGTTTAGGGACAGTGTGTGTATTAAATGATCGAGGACAGTGATTGAGTTTAGGGACAGTGTGTGTATTAAATGATCGAGGAAGGTGATTGAGTTTAGGGACAGTGTGTGTATTAAATGATCGAGGAAGGTGATTGAGTTTAGGGACAGTGTGTGTATTAAATGATCGAGGAAGGTGATTGAGTTTAGGGACAGTGTGTGTATTAAATGATCGAGGACAGTGATTGAGTTTAGGGACAGTGTGTGTATTAAATGATCGAGGACAGTGATTGAGTTTAGGAACAGTGTGTGTATTAAATGATGGAGGACAGTGATTGAGTTTAGGGACAGTGTGTGTATTAAATGATCGAGGAAGGTGATTGAGTTTAGGGACAGTGTGTGTATTAAATGATCGAGGAAGGTGATTGAGTTTAGGGACAGTGTGTGTATTAAATGATCGAGGAAGGTGATTGAGTTTAGGGACAGTGTGTGTATTAAATGATCGAGGACAGTGATTGAGTTTAGGGACAGTGTGTGTATTAAATGATCGAGGAAGGTGATTGAGTTTAGGGACAGTGTGTGTATTAAATGATCGAGGAAGGTGATTGAGTTTAGGGACAGTGTGTGTATTAAATGATCGAGGACAGTGATTGAGTTTAGGGACAGTGTGTGTATTAAATGATCGAGGACAGTGATTGAGTTTAGGGACAGTGTGTGTATTAAATGATGGAGGACAGTGATTGAGTTTAGGGACAGTGTGTGTATTAAATGATCGAGGAAGGTGATTGAGTTTAGGGACAGTGTGTGTATTAAATGATCGAGGACAGTGATTGAGTTTAGGAACAGTGTGTGTATTAAATGATGGAGGACAGTGATTGAGTTTAGGGACAGTGTGTGTATTAAATGATCGAGGAAGGTGATTGAGTTTAGGGACAGTGTGTGTATTAAATGATCGAGGACAGTGATTGAGTTTAGGGACAGTGTGTGTATTAAATGATCGAGGACAGTGATTGAGTTTAGGGACAGTGTGTGTATTAAATGATCGAGGACAGTGATTGAGTTTAGGAACAGTGTGTGTATTAAATGATCGAGGACAGTGATTGAGTTTAGGGACAGTGTGTGTATTAAATGATCGAGGACAGTGATTGAGTTTAGGAACAGTGTGTGTATTAAATGATCGAGGACAGTGATTGAGTTTAGGGACAGTGTGTGTATTAAATGATCGAGGAAGGTGATTGAGTTTAGGGACAGTGTGTGTATTAAATGATCGAGGAAGGTGATTGAGTTTAGGGACAGTGTGTGTATTAAATGATCGAGGACAGTGATTGAGTTTAGGGACAGTGTGTGTATTAAATGATCGAGGACAGTGATTGAGTTTAGGGACAGTGTGTGTATTAAATGATCGAGGACAGTGATTGAGTTTAGGGACAGTGTGTGTATTAAATGATCGAGGACAGTGATTGAGTTTAGGGACAGTGTGTGTATTAAATGATCGAGGACAGGGATTGAGTTTAGGGACAGTGTGTGTATTAAATGATCGAGGACAGTGATTGAGTTTAGGGACAGTGTGTGTATTAAATGATCGAGGACAGGGATTGAGTTTAGGGACAGTGTGTGTATTAAATGATCGAGGACAGTGATTGAGTTTATGGACAGTGTGTGTATTAAATGATCGAGGACAGTGATTGAGTTCAGGGACAGTGTGTGTATTAAATGATCGAGGAAGGTGATTGAGTTTAGGGACAGTGTGTGTATTAAATGATCGAGGACAGTGATTGAGTTTAGGGACAGTGTGTGTATTAAATGATCGAGGACAGTGATTGAGTTCAGGGACAGTGTGTGTATTAAATGATCGAGGAAGGTGATTGAGTTTCGGGACAGTGTGTGTATTAAATGATCGAGGAAGGTGATTGAGTTTAGGGATAGTGTGTGTATTAAATGATCGAGGAAGGTGATTGAGTTTAGGGACAGTGTGTGTATTAAATGATCGAGGACAGTGATTGAGTTTAGGGACAGTGTGTGTATTAAATGATCGAGGACAGGGATTGAGTTTAGGGACAGTGTGTGTATTAAATGATCGAGGACAGTGATTGAGTTCAGGGACAGTGTGTGTATTAAATGATCGAGGAAGGTGATTGAGTTTAGGGACAGTGTGTGTATTAAATGATCGAGGACAGTGATTGAGTTCAGGGACAGTGTGTGTATTAAATGATCGAGGAAGGTGATTGAGTTTCGGGACAGTGTGTGTATTAAATGATCGAGGACAGTGATTGAGTTTAGGGACAGTGTGTGTATTAAATGATCGAGGAAGGTGATTGAGTTTAGGGACAGTGTGTGAATTAAATGATCGAGGAAGGTGATTGAGTTTAGGGACAGTGTGTGTATTAAATGATCGAGGAAGGTGATTGAGTTTAGGGACAGTGTGTGTATTAAATGATCGAGGACAGTGATTGAGTTCAGGGACAGTGTGTGTATTAAATGATCGAGGACAGTGATTGAGTTTAGGGACAGTGTGTGTATTAAATGATCGAGGACAGTGATTGAGTTTAGGGACAGTGTGTGTATTAAATGATCGAGGACAGTGATTGAGTTCAGGGACAGTGTGTGTATTAAATGATCGAGGAAGGTGATTGAGTTTAGGGACAGTGTGTGTATTAAATGATCGAGGAAGGTGATTGAGTTTAGGGACAGTGTGTGTATTAAATGATCGAGGACAGTGATTGAGTTTAGGGACAGTGTGTGTATTAAATGATCGAGGACAGTGATTGAGTTTAGGGACAGTGTGTGTATTAAATGATCGAGGACAGTGATTGAGTTTAGGGACAGTGTGTGTATTAAATGATCGAGGACAGTGATTGAGTTTAGGGACAGTGTGTGTATTAAATGATCGAGGACAGTGATTGAGTTTAGGGACAGTGTGTGTATTAAATGATCGAGGACAGTGATTGAGTTCAGGGACAGTGTGTGTATTAAATGATCGAGGACAGTGATTGAGTTTAGGGACAGTGTGTGTATTAAATGATCGAGGACAGTGATTGAGTTCAGGGACAGTGTGTGTATTAAATGATCGAGGAAGGTGATTGAGTTTAGGGACAGTGTGTGTATTAAATGATCGAGGAAGGTGATTGAGTTTAGGGACAGTGTGTGTATTAAATGATCGAGGACAGTGATTGAGTTTAGGGACAGTGTGTGTATTAAATGATCGAGGACAGTGATTGAGTTTAGTGACAGTGTGTGTATTAAATGATCGAGGACAGTGATTGAGTTTAGGGACAGTGTGTGTATTAAATGATCGAGGACAGTGATTGAGTTCAGGGACAGTGTGTGTATTAAATGATCGAGGACAGTGATTGAGTTTAGGGACAGTGTGTGTATTAAATGATCGAGGACAGTGATTGAGTTTAGGGACAGTGTGTGTATTAAATGATCGAGGACAGTGATTGAGTTTAGGGACAGTGTGTGTATTAAATGATCGAGGACAGTGATTGAGTTTAGGGACAGTGTGTGTATTAAATGATCGAGGACAGTGATTGAGTTTAGGGACAGTGTGTGTATTAAATGATCGAGGACAGTGATTGAGTTTAGGGACAGTGTGTGTATTAAATGATCGAGGAAGGTGATTGAGTTTAGGGACAGTGTGTGTATTAAATGATCGAGGAAGGTGATTGAGTTTAGGGACAGTGTGTGTATTAAATGATCGAGGACAGTGATTGAGTTTAGGGACAGTGTGTGTATTAAATGATCGAGGAAGGTGATTGAGTTTAGGGACAGTGTGTGTATTAAATGATCGAGGACAGTGATTGAGTTTAGGGACAGTGTGTGTATTAAATGATCGAGGACAGTGATTGAGTTTAGGGACAGTGTGTGCATTAAATGATCGAGGAAGGTGATTGAGTTTAGGGACAGTGTGTGTATTAAATGATCGAGGAAGGTGATTGAGTTTAGGGACAGTGTGTGTATTAAATGATCGAGGACAGTGATTGAGTTTAGGGACAGTGTGTGTATTAAATGATCGAGGACAGTGATTGAGTTTAGGGACAGTGTGTGTATTAAATGATCGAGGACAGTGATTGAGTTTAGGGACAGTGTGTGTATTAAATGATCGAGGAAGGTGATTGAGTTTAGGGACAGTGTTTGTATTAAATGATCGAGGACAGTGATTGAGTTTAGGGACAGTGTGTGTATTAAATGATCGAGGACAGTGATTGAGTTTAGGGACAGTGTGTGCATTAAATGATCGAGGAAGGTGATTGAGTTTAGGGACAGTGTGTGTATTAAATGATCGAGGAAGGTGATTGAGTTTAGGGACAGTGTGTGTATTAAATGATCGAGGACAGTGATTGAGTTTAGGGACAGTGTGTGCATTAAATGATCGAGGAAGGTGATTGAGTTTAGGGACAGTGTGTGTATTAAATGATCGAGGACAGTGATTGAGTTTAGGGACAGTGTGTGTATTAAATGATCGAGGACAGTGATTGAGTTTAGGGACAGTGTGTGTATTAAATGATCGAGGAAGGTGATTGAGTTTAGGGACAGTGTGTGTATTAAATGATCGAGGACAGTGATTGAGTTTAGGGACAGTGTGTGTATTAAATGATCGAGGAAGGTGATTGAGTTTAGGGACAGTGTGTGTATTAAATGATCGAGGACAGTGATTGAGTTTAGGGACAGTGTGTGTATTAAATGATCGAGGAAGGTGATTGAGTTTAGGGACAGTGTGTGTATTAAATGATCGAGGAAGGTGATTGAGTTTAGGGACAGTGTGTGTATTAAATGATCGAGGACAGTGATTGAGTTTAGGGACAGTGTGTGTATTAAATGATCGAGGAAGGTGATTGAGTTTAGGGACAGTGTGTGTATTAAATGATCGAGGAAGGTGATTGAGTTTAGGGACAGTGTGTGTATTAAATGATCGAGGACAGTGATTGAGTTTAGGGACAGTGTGTGTATTAAATGATCGAGGACAGTGATTGAGTTTAGGGACAGTGTGTGTATTAAATGATCGAGGAAGGTGATTGAGTTTAGGGACAGTGTGTGTATTAAATGATCGAGGACAGTGATTGAGTTTAGGGACAGTGTGTGTATTAAATGATTGAGGAAGGTGATTGAGTTTAGGGACAGTGTGTGTATTAAATGATCGAGGAAGATGATTGAGTTTAGGGACAGTGTGTGTATTAAATGATCGAGGAAGGTGATTGAGTTTAGGGACAGAGTGTGTATTAAATGATCGAGGAAGATGATTGAGTTTAGGGACAGTGTGTGTATTAAATGATCGAGGACAGTGATTGAGTTTAGGGACAGTGTGTGTATTAAATGATCGAGGACAGTGATTGAGTTTAGGGACAGTGTGTGTATTAAATGATCGAGGACAGTGATTGAGTTTAGGGACAGTGTGTGTATTAAATGATCGAGGACAGTGATTGAGTTTAGGGACAGTGTGTGTATTAAATGATCGAGGACAGTGATTGAGTTTAGGGACAGTGTGTGTATTAAATGATCGAGGACAGTGATTGAGTTTAGGGACAGTGTGTGTATTAAATGATCGAGGACAGTGATTGAGTTTAGGGACAGTGTGTGTATTAAATGATCGAGGAAGGTGATTGAGTTTAGGGACAGTGTGTGTATTAAATGATCGAGGACAGTGATTGAGTTTAGGGACAGTGTGTGCATTAAATGATCGAGGAAGGTGATTGAGTTTAGGGACAGTGTGTGTATTAAATGATCGAGGACAGTGATTGAGTTTAGGGACAGTGTGTGCATTAAATGATCGAGGAAGGTGATTGAGTTTAGGGACAGTGTGTGTATTAAATGATCGAGGACAGTGATTGAGTTTAGGGACAGTGTGTGTATTAAATGATCGAGGACAGTGATTGAGTTTAGGGACAGTGTGTGTATTAAATGATCGAGGAAGGTGATTGAGTTTAGGGACAGTGTGTGTATTAAATGATCGAGGACAGTGATTGAGTTTAGGGACAGTGTGTGTATTAAATGATCGAGGAAGGTGATTGAGTTTAGGGACAGTGTGTGTATTAAATGATCGAGGACAGTGATTGAGTTTAGGGACAGTGTGTGTATTAAATGATCGAGGAAGGTGATTGAGTTTAGGGACAGTGTGTGTATTAAATGATCGAGGAAGGTGATTGAGTTTAGGGACAGTGTGTGTATTAAATGATCGAGGACAGTGATTGAGTTTAGGGACAGTGTGTGTATTAAATGATCGAGGAAGGTGATTGAGTTTAGGGACAGTGTGTGTATTAAATGATCGAGGAAGGTGATTGAGTTTAGGGACAGTGTGTGTATTAAATGATCGAGGACAGTGATTGAGTTTAGGGACAGTGTGTGTATTAAATGATCGAGGACAGTGATTGAGTTTAGGGACAGTGTGTGTATTAAATGATCGAGGAAGGTGATTGAGTTTAGGGACAGTGTGTGTATTAAATGATCGAGGACAGTGATTGAGTTTAGGGACAGTGTGTGTATTAAATGATTGAGGAAGGTGATTGAGTTTAGGGACAGTGTGTGTATTAAATGATCGAGGAAGATGATTGAGTTTAGGGACAGTGTGTGTATTAAATGATCGAGGAAGGTGATTGAGTTTAGGGACAGAGTGTGTATTAAATGATCGAGGAAGATGATTGAGTTTAGGGACAGTGTGTGTATTAAATGATCGAGGACAGTGATTGAGTTTAGGGACAGTGTGTGTATTAAATGATCGAGGACAGTGATTGAGTTTAGGGAGAGTGTGTGTATTAAATGATCGAGGACAGTGATTGAGTTTAGGGACAGTGTGTGTATTAAATGATCGAGGACAGTGATTGAGTTTAGGGACAGTGTGTGTATTAAATGATCGAGGACAGTGATTGAGTTTAGGGACAGTGTGTGTATTAAATGATCGAGGACAGTGATTGAGTTTAGGGACAGTGTGTGTATTAAATGATCGAGGACAGTGATTGAGTTTAGGGACAGTGTGTGTATTAAATGATCGAGGAAGGTGATTGAGTTTAGGGACAGTGTGTGTATTAAATGATCGAGGACAGTGATTGAGTTTAGGGACAGTGTGTGTATTAAATGATCGAGGACAGGGATTGAGTTTAGGGACAGTGTGTGTATTAAATGATCGAGGACAGTGATTGAGTTTAGGGACAGTGTGTGTATTAAATGATCGAGGACAGTGATTGAGTTTAGGGACAGTGTGTGTATTAAATGATCGAGGACAGTGATTGAGTTTAGGGACAGTGTGTGTATTAAATGATCGAGGACAGGGATTGAGTTTAGGGACAGTGTGTGTATTAAATGATCGAGGAAGGTGATTGAGTTTAGGGACAGTGTGTGTATTAAATGATCGAGGACAGTGATTGAGTTTAGGGACAGTGTGTGTATTAAATGATCGAGGAAGGTGATTGAGTTTAGGGACAGTGTGTGTATTAAATGATCGAGGACAGTGATTGAGTTTAGGGACAGTGTGTGTATTAAATGATCGAGGAAGGTGATTGAGTTTAGGGACAGTGTGTGTATTAAATGATCGGGGACAGTGATTGAGTTTAGGGACAGTGTGTGTATTAAATGATCGAGGAAGGTGATTGAGTTTAGGGACAGTGTGTGTATTAAATGATCGAGGACAGTGATTGGGTTTAGGGACAGTGTGTGTATTAAATGATCGAGGACAGTGATTGAGTTTAGGGACAGTGTGTGTATTAAATGATCGAGGACAGTGATTGAGTTTAGGGACAGTGTGTGTATTAAATGATCGAGGACAGTGATTGAGTTTAGGGACAGTGTGTGTATTAAATGATCGAGGAAGGTGATTGGGTTTAGGGACAGTGTGTGTATTAAATGATCGAGGACAGTGATTGAGTTTAGGGACAGTGTGTGTATTAAATGATCGAGGACAGTGATTGAGTTCAGGGACAGTGTGTGTATTAAATGATCGAGGAAGGTGATTGAGTTTAGGGACAGTGTGTGTATTAAATGATCGAGGACAGTGATTGAGTTTAGGGACAGTGTGTGTATTAAATGATCGAGGAAGGTGATTGAGTTTAGGGACAGTGTGTGTATTAAATGATCGAGGAAGGTGATTGAGTTTAGGGACAGTGTGTGTATTAAATGATCGAGGACAGTGATTGAGTTTAGGGACAGTGTGTGTATTAAATGATCGAGGAAGGTGATTGAGTTTAGGGACAGTGTGTGTATTAAATGATCGAGGACAGTGATTGAGTTTAGGGACAGTGTGTGTATTAAATGATCGAGGAAGATGATTGAGTTTAGGGACAGTGTGTGTATTAAATGATCGAGGACAGGGATTGAGTTTCGGGACAGTGTGTGTATTAAATGATCGAGGACAGTGATTGAGTTTAGGGACAGTGTGTGTATTAAATGATCGAGGACAGTGATTGAGTTTAGGGACAGTGTGTGTATTAAATGATCGAGGACAGTGATTGAGTTTAGGGACAGTGTGTGTATTAAATGATCGAGGAAGGTGATTGAGTTTAGGGACAGTGTGTGTATTAAATGATCGAGGACAGGGATTGAGTTTAGGGACAGTGTGTGTATTAAATGATCGAGGACAGTGATTGAGTTTAGGGACAGTGTGTGTATTAAATGATCGAGGACAGTGATTGAGTTTAGGGACAGTGTGTGTATTAAATGATCGAGGAAGGTGATTGAGTTTAGGGACAGTGTGTGTATTAAATGATCGAGGAAGGTGATTGAGTTTAGGGACAGTGTGTGTATTAAATGATCGAGGACAGTGATTGAGTTTAGGGACAGTGTGTGTATTAAATGATCGAGGAAGGTGATTGAGTTTAGGGACAGTGTGTGTATTAAATGATCGAGGAAGGTGATTGAGTTTAGGGACAGTGTGTGTATTAAATGATCGAGGACAGTGATTGAGTTTAGGGACAGTGTGTGTATTAAATGATCGAGGACAGGGATTGAGTTTAGGGACAGTGTGTGTATTAAATGATCGAGGAAGATGATTGAGTTTAGGGACAGTGTGTGTATTAAATGATCGAGGACAGTGATTGAGTTTAGGGACAGTGTGTGTATTAAATGATCGAGGACAGGGATTGAGTTTAGGGACAGTGTGTGTATTAAATGATCGAGGAAGGTGATTGAGTTTAGGGACAGTGTGTGTATTAAATGATCGAGGAAGATGATTGAGTTTAGGGACAGTGTGTGTATTAAATGATCGAGGACAGTGATTGAGTTTAGGGACAGTGTGTGTATTAAATGATCGAGGACAGTGATTGAGTTTAGGGACAGTGTGTGTATTAAATGATCGAGGAAGGTGATTGAGTTTAGGGACAGTGTGTGTATTAAATGATCGAGGACAGTGATTGAGTTTAGGGACAGTGTGTGTATTAAATGATCGAGGACAGTGATTGAGTTTAGGGACAGTGTGTGTATTAAATGATCGAGGAAGGTGATTGAGTTTAGGGACAGTGTGTGTATTAAATGATCGAGGACAGTGATTGAGTTTAGGGACAGTGTGTGTATTAAATGATCGAGGAAGGTGATTGAGTTTAGGGACAGTGTGTGTATTAAATGATCGAGGAAGGTGATTGAGTTTAGGGACAGTGTGTGTATTAAATGATCGAGGACAGTGATTGAGTTTAGGGACAGTGTGTGTATTAAATGATCGAGGACAGTGATTGAGTTTAGGGACAGTGTGTGTATTAAATGATCGAGGACAGTGATTGAGTTTAGGGACAGTGTGTGTATTAAATGATCGAGGAAGGTGATTGAGTTTAGGGACAGTGTGTGTATTAAATGATCGAGGACAGTGATTGAGTTTAGGGACAGTGTGTGTATTAAATGATCGAGGACAGTGATTGAGTTTAGGGACAGTGTGTGTATTAAATGATCGAGGAAGGTGATTGAGTTTAGGGACAGTGTGTGTATTAAATGATCGAGGACAGTGATTGAGTTTAGGGACAGTGTGTGTATTAAATGATCGAGGACAGTGATTGAGTTTAGGGACAGTGTGTGTATTAAATGATCGAGGAAGGTGATTGAGTTTAGGGACAGTGTGTGTATTAAATGATCGAGGAAGGTGATTGAGTTTAGGGACAGTGTGTGTATTAAATGATCGAGGAAGGTGATTGAGTTTAGGGACAGTGTGTGTATTAAATGATCGAGGACAGTGATTGAGTTTAGGGACAGTGTGTGTATTAAATGATCGAGGACAGTGATTGAGTTTAGGGACAGTGTGTGTATTAAATGATCGAGGAAGGTGATTGAGTTTAGGGACAGTGTGTGTATTAAATGATCGAGGAAGGTGATTGAGTTTAGGGACAGTGTGTGTATTAAATGATCGAGGACAGTGATTGAGTTTAGGGACAGTGTGTGTATTAAATGATCGAGGACAGGGATTGAGTTTAGGGACAGTGTGTGTATTAAATGATCGAGGACAGTGATTGAGTTTAGGGACAGTGTGTGTATTAAATGATCGAGGAAGGTGATTGAGTTTAGGGACAGTGTGTGTATTAAATGATCGAGGAAGGTGATTGAGTTTAGGGACAGTGTGTGTATTAAATGATCGAGGAAGGTGATTGAGTTTAGGGACAGTGTGTGTATTAAATGATCGAGGAAGGTGATTGAGTTTAGGGACAGTGTGTGTATTAAATGATCGAGGACAGTGATTGAGTTTAGGGACAGTGTGTGTATTAAATGATCGAGGAAGGTGATTGAGTTTAGGGACAGTGTTTGTATTAAATGATCGAGGACAGTGATTGAGTTTAGGGACAGTGTGTGTATTAAATGATCGAGGAAGGTGATTGAGTTTAGGGACAGTGTTTGTATTAAATGATCGAGGACAGTGATTGAGTTTAGGGACAGTGTGTGTATTAAATGATCGAGGACAGTGATTGAGTTTAGGGACAGTGTGTGTATTAAATGATCGAGGAAGGTGATTGAGTTTAGGGACAGTGTGTGTATTAAATGATCGAGGAAGGTGATTGAGTTTAGGGACAGTGTGTGTATTAAATGATCGAGGACAGTGATTGAGTTTAGGGACAGTGTGTGTATTAAATGATCGAGGACAGTGATTGAGTTTAGGGACAGTGTGTGTATTAAATGATCGAGGAATGTGATTGAGTTTAGGGACAGTGTGTGTATTAAATGATCGAGGACAGTGATTGAGTTTAGGGACAGTGTGTGTATTAAATGATCGAGGAAGGTGATTGAGTTTAGGGACAGTGTGTGTATTAAATGATCGAGGACAGTGATTGAGTTTAGGGACAGTGTGTGTATTAAATGATCGAGGACAGTGATTGAGTTTAGGGACAGTGTGTGTATTAAATGATCGAGGAAGGTGATTGAGTTTAGGGATAGTGTGTGTATTAAATGATCGAGGACAGTGATTGGGTTCAGGGACAGTGTGTGTATTCAATGATCGAGGAAGGTGATTGAGTTTAGGGACAGTGTGTGTATTAAATGATCGAGGACAGTGATTGAGTTTAGGGACAGTGTGTGTATTAAATGATCGAGGACAGTGATTGAGTTTAGGGACAGTGTGTGTATTAAATGATCGAGGAAGGTGATTGAGTTCAGGGACAGTGTGTGTATTAAATGATCGAGGAAGGTGATTGAGTTTAGGGATAGTGTGTGTATTAAATGATCGAGGACAGTGATTGAGTTTAGGGACAGTGTGTGTATTAAATGATCGAGGAAGGTGATTGAGTTCAGGGACAGTGTGTGTATTAAATGATCGAGGAAGGTGATTGAGTTTAGGGACAGTGTGTGTATTAAATGATCGAGGACAGTGATTGAGTTTAGGGACAGTGTGTGTATTAAATGATCGAGGACAGTGATTGAGTTTAGGGACAGTGTGTGTATTAAATGATCGAGGAAGGTGATTGAGTTTAGGGACAGTGTGTGTATTAAATGATCGAGGACAGTGATTGAGTTTAGGGACAGTGTGTGTATTAAATGATCGAGGACAGTGATTGAGTTTAGGGACAGTGTGTGTATTAAATGATCGAGGACAGTGATTGAGTTTAGGGACAGTGTGTGTATTAAATGATCGAGGACAGTGATTGAGTTTAGGGACAGTGTGTGTATTAAATGATCGAGGAAGGTGATTGAGTTTAGGGACAGTGTGTGTATTAAATGATCGAGGAAGGTGATTGAGTTTAGGGACAGTGTGTGTATTAAATGATCGAGGAAGGTGATTGAGTTTAGGGACAGTGTGTGTATTAAATGATCGAGGAAGGTGATTGAGTTTAGGGACAGTGTGTGTATTAAATGATCGAGGAAGGTGATTGAGTTTAGGGACAGTCTGTGTATTAAATGATCGAGGACAGTGATTGGGTTTAGGGACAGTGTGTGTATTAAATGATCGAGGAAGGTGATTGAGTTTAGGGACAGTGTGTGTATTAAATGATCGAGGAAGGTGATTGAGTTTAGGGACAGTGTGTGTATTAAATGATCGAGGAAGGTGATTGAGTTTAGGGACAGTGTGTGTATTAAATGATCGAGGAAGGTGATTGAGTTTAGGGACAGTGTGTGTATTAAATGATCGAGGAAGGTGATTGAGTTTAGGGACAGTGTGTGTATTAAATGATCGAGGAAGGTGATTGAGTTTAGGGACAGTGTGTGTATTAAATGATCGAGGAAGGTGATTGAGTTTAGGGACAGTGTGGGTATTAAATGATCGAGGAAGGTGATTGGGTTTAGGGACAGTGTGTGTATTAAATGATCGAGGACAGTGATTGAGTTTAGGGACAGTGTGTGTATTAAATGATCGAGGAAGGTGATTGAGTTTAGGGACAGTGTGTGTATTAAATGATCGAGGAAGGTGATTGAGTTTAGGGACAGTGTGTGTATTAAATGATCGAGGAAGGTGATTGAGTTTAGGGACAGTGTGTGTATTAAATGATCGAGGACAGTGATTGAGTTTAGGGACAGTGTGTGTATTAAATGATCGAGGAAGGTGATTGAGTTTAGGGACAGTGTGTGTATTAAATGATCGAGGAAGGTGATTGAGTTTAGGGACAGTGTGTGTATTAAATGATCGAGGACAGTGATTGAGTTTAGGGACAGTGTGTGTATTAAATGATCGAGGAAGGTGATTGAGTTTAGGGACAGTGTGTGTATTAAATGATCGAGGAAGGTGATTGAGTTTAGGGACAGTGTGTGTATTAAATGATCGAGGAAGGTGATTGAGTTTAGGGACAGTGTGTGTATCAAATGATCGAGGAAGGTGATTGAGTTTAGGGACAGTGTGTGTATTAAATGATCGAGGAAGGTGATTGAGTTTAGGGACAGTGTGTGTATTAAATGATCGAGGACAGGGATTGAGTTTAGGGACAGTGTGTGTATTAAATGATCGAGGACAGTGATTGAGTTTAGGGACAGTGTGTGTATTAAATGATCGAGGAAGGTGATTGAGTTTAGGGACAGTGTGTGTATTAAATGATCGAGGACAGTGATTGAGTTTAGGGACAGTGTGTGTATTAAATGATCGAGGAAGGTGATTGAGTTTAGGGACAGTGTGTGTATTAAATGATCGAGGACAGTGATTGAGTTTAGGGACAGTGTGTGTATTAAATGATCGAGGAAGGTGATTGAGTTTAGGGACAGTGTGTGTATTAAATGATCGAGGACAGTGATTGAGTTTAGGGACAGTGTGTGTATTAAATGATCGAGGAAGGTGATTGAGTTCAGGGACAGTGTGTGTATTAAATGATCGAGGAAGGTGATTGAGTTTAGGGATAGTGTGTGTATTAAATGATCGAGGACAGTGATTGGGTTCAGGGACAGTGTGTGTATTAAATGATCGAGGAAGGTGATTGAGTTTAGGGACAGTGTGTGTATTAAATGATCGAGGACAGTGATTGAGTTTAGGGACAGTGTGTGTATTAAATGATCGAGGACAGTGATTGAGTTTAGGGACAGTGTGTGTATTAAATGATCGAGGAAGGTGATTGAGTTCAGGGACAGTGTGTGTATTAAATGATCGAGGAAGGTGATTGAGTTTAGGGATAGTGTGTGTATTAAATGATCGAGGACAGTGATTGAGTTTAGGGACAGTGTGTGTATTAAATGATCGAGGAAGGTGATTGAGTTCAGGGACAGTGTGTGTATTAAATGATCGAGGAAGGTGATTGAGTTTAGGGACAGTGTGTGTATTAAATGATCGAGGACAGTGATTGAGTTTAGGGACAGTGTGTGTATTAAATGATCGAGGACAGTGATTGAGTTTAGGGACAGTGTGTGTATTAAATGATCGAGGAAGGTGATTGAGTTCAGGGACAGTGTGTGTATTAAATGATCGAGGACAGTGATTGAGTTTAGGGACAGTGTGTGTATTAAATGATCGAGGACAGTGATTGAGTTTAGGGACAGTGTGTGTATTAAATGATCGAGGACAGTGATTGAGTTTAGGGACAGTGTGTGTATTAAATGATCGAGGACAGTGATTGAGTTTAGGGACAGTGTGTGTATTAAATGATCGAGGAAGGTGATTGAGTTTAGGGACAGTGTGTGTATTAAATGATCGAGGAAGGTGATTGAGTTTAGGGACAGTGTGTGTATTAAATGATCGAGGAAGGTGATTGAGTTTAGGGACAGTGTGTGTATTAAATGATCGAGGAAGGTGATTGAGTTTAGGGACAGTGTGTGTATTAAATGATCGAGGAAGGTGATTGAGTTCAGGGACAGTGTGTGTATTAAATGATCGAGGAAGGTGATTGAGTTTAGGGATAGTGTGTGTATTAAATGTTCGAGGACAGTGATTGAGTTTAGGGACAGTGTGTGTATTAAATGATCGAGGAAGGTGATTGAGTTCAGGGACAGTGTGTGTATTAAATGATCGAGGAAGGTGATTGAGTTTAGGGACAGTGTGTGTATTAAATGATCGAGGACAGTGATTGAGTTTAGGGACAGTGTGTGTATTAAATGATCGAGGACAGTGATTGAGTTTAGGGACAGTGTGTGTATTAAATGATCGAGGAAGGTGATTGAGTTTAGGGACAGTGTGTGTATTAAATGATCGAGGACAGTGATTGAGTTTAGGGACAGTGTGTGTATTAAATGATCGAGGACAGTGATTGAGTTTAGGGACAGTGTGTGTATTAAATGATCGAGGACAGTGATTGAGTTTAGGGACAGTGTGTGTATTAAATGATCGAGGACAGTGATTGAGTTTAGGGACAGTGTGTGTATTAAATGATCGAGGAAGGTGATTGAGTTTAGGGACAGTGTGTGTATTAAATGATCGAGGAAGGTGATTGAGTTTAGGGACAGTGTGTGTATTAAATGATCGAGGAAGGTGATTGAGTTTAGGGACAGTGTGTGTATTAAATGATCGAGGAAGGTGATTGAGTTTAGGGACAGTGTGTGTATTAAATGATCGAGGACAGTGATTGGGTTTAGGGACAGTGTGTGTATTAAATGATCGAGGAAGGTGATTGAGTTTCGGGACAGTGTGTGTATTAAATGATCGAGGAAGGTGATTGAGTTTAGGGACAGTGTGTGTATTAAATGATCGAGGAAGGTGATTGAGTTTAGGGACAGTGTGGGTATTAAATGATCGAGGAAGGTGATTGGGTTTAGGGACAGTGTGTGTATTAAATGATCGAGGACAGTGATTGAGTTTAGGGACAGTGTGTGTATTAAATGATCGAGGAAGGTGATTGAGTTTAGGGACAGTGTGTGTATTAAATGATCGAGGAAGGTGATTGAGTTTAGGGACAGTGTGTGTATTAAATGATCGAGGAAGGTGATTGAGTTTAGGGACAGTGTGTGTATTAAATGATCGAGGACAGTGATTGAGTTTAGGGACAGTGTGTGTATTAAATGATCGAGGACAGTGATTGAGTTTAGGGACAGTGTGTGTATTAAATGATCGAGGACAGTGATTGAGTTTAGGGACAGTGTGTGTATTAAATGATCGAGGACAGTGATTGAGTTCAGGGACAGTGTGTGTATTAAATGATCGAGGACAGTGATTGAGTTTAGGGACAGTGTGTGTATTAAATGATCGAGGACAGTGATTGAGTTTCGGGACAGTGTGTGTATTAAATGATCGAGGAAGGTGATTGAGTTTAGGGACAGTGTGTGTATTAAATGATCGAGGACAGTGATTGAGTTTAGGGACAGTGTGTGTATTAAATGATCGAGGAAGGTGATTGGGTTTAGGGACAGTGTGTGTATTAAATGATCGAGGACAGTGATTGAGTTTAGGGACAGTGTGTGTATTAAATGATCGAGGACAGTGATTGAGTTTAGGGACAGTGTGTGTATTAAATGATCGAGGACAGTGATTGAGTTTCGGGACAGTGTGTGTATTAAATGATCGAGGAAGGTGATTGGGTTTAGGGACAGTGTGTGTATTAAATGATCGAGGACAGTGATTGAGTTTAGGGACAGTGTGTGTATTAAATGATCGAGGACAGTGATTGAGTTTAGGGACAGTGTGTGTATTAAATGATCGAGGACAGTGATTGAGTTTAGGGACAGTGTGTGTATTAAATGATCGAGGAAGATGATTGAGTTTAGGGACAGTGCGTGTATTAAATGATCGAGGACAGTGATTGAGTTTAGGGACAGTGTGTGTATTAAATGATCGAGGAAGGTGATTGAGTTTAGGGACAGTGTGTGTATTAAATGATCGAGGAAGGTGATTGAGTTTAGGGACAGTGTGTGTATTAAATGATCGAGGAAGGTGATTGAGTTTAGGGACAGTGTGTGTATTAAATGATCGAGGACAGTGATTGAGTTTAGGGACAGTGTGTGTATTAAATGATCGAGGAAGATGATTGAGTTTAGGGACAGTGTGTGTATTAAATGATCGAGGACAGGGATTGAGTTTAGGGACAGTGTGTGTATTAAATGATCGAGGAAGGTGATTGAGTTTAGGGACAGTGTGTGTATTAAATGATCGAGGAAGATGATTGAGTTTAGGGACAGTGCGTGTATTAAATGATCGAGGACAGTGATTGAGTTTAGGGACAGTGTGTGTATTAAATGATCGAGGAAGGTGATTGAGTTTAGGGACAGTGTGTGTATTAAATGATCGAGGAAGGTGATTGAGTTTAGGGACAGTGTGTGTATTAAATGATCGAGGAAGGTGATTGAGTTTAGGGACAGTGTGTGTATTAAATGATCGAGGAAGATGATTGAGTTCAGGGACAGTGTGTGTATTAAATGATCGAGGACAGGGATTGAGTTTAGGGACAGTGTGTGTATTAAATGATCGAGGAAGGTGATTGAGTTTAGGGACAGTGTGTGTATTAAATGATCGAGGACAGTGATTGAGTTTAGGGACAGTGTGTGTATTAAATGATCGAGGAAGGTGATTGAGTTTAGGGACAGTGTGTGTATTAAATGATCGAGGAAGATGATTGAGTTTAGGGACAGTGTGTGTATTAAATGATCGAGGACAGTGATTGAGTTTAGGGACAGTGTGTGTATTAAATGATCGAGGACAGTGATTGAGTTTAGGGACAGTGTGTGTATTAAATGATCGAGGAAGGTGATTGAGTTTAGGGACAGTGTGTGTATTAAATGATCGAGGAAGGTGATTGAGTTTAGGGACAGTGTGTGTATTAAATGATCGAGGAAGGTGATTGAGTTTAGGGACAGTGTGTGTATTAAATGATCGAGGACAGTGATTGAGTTTAGGGACAGTGTGTGTATTAAATGATCGAGGAAGGTGATTGAGTTTAGGGACAGTGTGTGTATTAAATGATCGAGGACAGTGATTGAGTTTAGGGACAGTGTGTGTATTAAATGATCGAGGAAGGTGATTGAGTTTAGGGACAGTGTGTGTATTAAATGATCGAGGACAGTGATTGAGTTTAGGGACAGTGTGTGTATTAAATGATCGAGGACAGTGATTGAGTTTAGGGACAGTGTGTGTATTAAATGATCGAGGAAGGTGATTGAGTTTAGGGACAGTGTGTGTATTAAATGATCGAGGAAGGTGATTGAGTTTAGGGACAGTGTGTGTATTAAATGATCGAGGAAGGTGATTGAGTTTAGGGACAGTGTGTGTATTAAATGATCGAGGACAGTGATTGAGTTTAGGGACAGTGTGTGTATTAAATGATCGAGGACAGTGATTGAGTTTAGGGACAGTGTGTGTATTAAATGATCGAGGACAGTGATTGAGTTTAGGGACAGTGTGTGTATTAAATGATCGAGGACAGGTGATTGAGTTTAGGGACAGTGTGTGTATTAAATGATCGAGGAAGGTGATTGAGTTTAGGGACAGTGTGTGTATTAAATGATCGAGGAAGGTGATTGAGTTTAGGGACAGTGTGTGTATTAAATGATCGAGGACAGGTGATTGAGTTTAGGGACAGTGTGTGTATTAAATGATCGAGGAAGGTGATTGAGTTTAGGGACAGTGTGTGTATTAAATGATCGAGGAAGGTGATTGAGTTTAGGGACAGTGTGTGTATTAAATGATCGAGGAAGGTGATTGAGTTTAGGGACAGTGTGTGTATTAAATGATCGAGGACAGTGATTGAGTTTAGGGACAGTGTGTGTATTAAATGATCGAGGACAGTGATTGAGTTTAGGGACAGTGTGTGTATTAAATGATCGAGGACAGTGATTGAGTTTAGGGACAGTGTGTGTATTAAATGATCGAGGAAGGTGATTGAGTTTAGGGACAGTGTGTGTATTAAATGATCGAGGACAGGTGATTGAGTTTAGGGACAGTGTGTGTATTAAATGATCGAGGACAGGTGATTGAGTTTAGGGACAGTGTGTGTATTAAATGATCGAGGAAGGTGATTGAGTTTAGGGACAGTGTGTGTATTAAATGATCGAGGAAGGTGATTGAGTTTAGGGACAGTGTGTGTATTAAATGATCGAGGAAGGTGATTGAGTTTAGGGACAGTGTGTGTATTAAATGATCGAGGAAGGTGATTGAGTTTAGGGACAGTGTGTGTATTAAATGATCGAGGAAGGTGATTGAGTTTAGGGACAGTGTGTGACGCTATTAAATGATCGAGGAAGGTGATTGAGTTTAGGGACAGTGTGTGGA
>NW_027139289.1:0-7500 GCF_035084215.1 Heptranchias perlo
TGGATGGGGAGGGAGGGAGAGTGAGAGAGGGATGGGGAGGGAGGAGAGTGAGAGAGGGAGGGAGGGAGAGTGAGAGAGGGGGAGGGAGGGAGAGAGAGAGAGGGGAGGAGGGAAGGAGGGGGAGGGGGAGGAGTGAGAGAGGGATGGGGAGGGAGGGAGAGTGAGCGAGGGAGGGAGGGAGGAGAGAGAGAGGGGGAGGGAGGGAGAGAGAGAGAGGGATGGGGAGGGAGGGAGAGTGAGAGAGGGATGGGAGGGAGGGAGAGTGAGAGAGGGGGAGGGAGGGGGGGAGGGAGAGTGAGAGAGGGGGAGGGAGAGGGGGAGGGAGGGGGGGAGGGAGAGTGAGAGAGGGGGAGGGAGGGGGGGGAGGAGAGTGAGAGAGGGGGAGGGAGGGGGGGGAGGGAGAGTGAGAGAGGGATGGAGGGGGAGGGAGAGTGAGAGAGGGATGGAGGGGGAGGGAGGGAGAGTGAGAGAGGATGGGGAGGGAGGGAGAGTGAGAGAGGGGGAGAGAGGGGGAGGGAGGGGGAGGGAGGGAGAGTGAGAGAGGGATGGGGAGGGAGGGAGAGTGAGAGAGGGAGGGAGGGAGAGTGAGAGAGGGGGAGGAGGGGGGAGGGAGAGTGAGAGAGGGATGGAGGGGGAGGGAGAGTGAGAGAGGGATGGAGGGGGAGGGAGAGTGAGAGAGGGATGGAGGGGGAGGGAGGGGGAGGGAGGGAGAGTGAGAGAGGATGGGAGGGAGGGAGAGTGAGAGAGGGAGGGAGGGAGAGTGAGAGAGGGGGAGGGAGGGGGGAGGGAGAGTGAGAGAGGGGGAGGGAGGGGAGGGAGGGAGGAGTGAGAGAGGGATGGAGGGGAGGGAGAGTGAGAGAGGGATGGAGGGGGAGGGAGAGTGAGAGAGGGATGGGGGGGGGAGGGAGAGTGAGAGAGGGATGGGGAGGGAGGGAGAGTGAGAGAGGGATGGGGAGGGAGGGAGAGTGAGAGAGGGAGGGAGGGAGAGTGAGAGAGGGAGGGAGGGAGAGTGAGAGAGGGATGGGGAGGGAGGGAGAGTGAGAGGGGAGGGAGGGAGAGTGAGAGAGGGATGGGGAGGGAGGGAGGGAGGAGAGTGAGAGAGGGAGGGAGGGAGAGTGAGAGAGGGAGGGAGGAGAGTGAGAGAGGGAGGGAGTGAGAGTGAGAGAGGGAGGGAGGGAGAGTGAGAGAGGGAGGGAGGGAGAGGGAGGGAGGGAGTGTGAGAGAGGATGGGGAGGGAGGGAGAGTGAGAGAGGGAGGGAGGGAGAGAGTGAGAGAGGGATGGGGAGGGAGGGAGAGTGAGAGAGGGAGGGGAGGGAGAGTGAGAGGAGGGATTTGGGAGGGAGGGAGAGTGAGAGAGGGAGGGAGGGAGAGTGAGAGAGGGATGGGGAGGGAGGGAGAGTGAGAGAGGGATGGGGAGGGAGGGAGAGTGAGAGAGGGAGGGAGGGGAGAGTGAGAGAGGGATGGGGAGGGAGGGAGAGTGAGAGAGGGATGGGGAGGGAGGGAGAGTGTAGAGAGGGATGGGGAGGGAGGGAGAGTGAGAGGAGGGGAGGGAGGGAGAGTGAGAGAGGGAGGGAGGGAGAGTGGAGAGAGGGAGGGAGGGAGAGTGAGAGAGGGAGGGAGGGAGAGTGAGAGAGGGATGGGGAGGGAGGGAGAGTGAGAGAGGGAGGGAGGGAGAGTGAGTGAGGGATGGGGAGGGAGGGAGAGTGAGAGAGGGAGGGAGTGAGAGTGAGAGAGGGATGGGGAGGGAGGGGAGAGGGAGGGAGGGAGAGTGAGAGGAGGGATGGGGAGGGAGGGAGAGTGAGAGAGGCATGGGGAGGGGAGGGAGAGTGAGAGAGGGAGGGAGGGGAGAGTGAGAGGAGGGAGGGAGGGAGTGAGAGAGGGATGGGGAGGGAGGGAGTGTGAGAGAGGGATGGGGAGGGAGGAGAGTGAGAGAGGGAGGGAGGGAGAGTGAGAGAGGGATGGGGAGGGAGGGAGGGGAGAGTGAGAGAGGGAGGGAGGGAGTGTGTGAGGGGAGGGAGGGAGAGTGAGGGAGGGAGGGAGGAGGGAGGAGGGGAGAGTGGAGAGGGAGGGAGGGAGGGTGAGTGAGGGAGGGAGGGTGGGAGAGGAGAGGGAGGGGGGGTGGGGAGGGGGGGGGGTGGGGGTGGGAGGGGGGGGGGGAGGAGGGGGGGTGGGGGGGGGGGGGTGGGGGGGGGGGGGGTGGGGGGGGGGGGGTGGAGGGGGGGTGGGGGGGGGGGGGGGGAGGGGGGGTGGAGGGGGTGGGTGGGGGGGGGGGGGGGTGTGGGGGGGGGGGTGGGGGGGGGTGGGGGGGGGGGGTGGGGGTGGGGGGGGGGGGGTGGGGGGGGAGGGGGGGGTGGGGGGGGGGGGGGGGTTGGGGGGGGTGGGGGAGGGGGGGGGGGAGGGGGAGAGTGAGAGAGGGAGGGAGAGTGAGGGAGGGAGGGAGAGAGAGTGAGAGGGAGGGAGGGAGAGAGAGAGAGAGGGAGGGAGGGAGGAGAGTGAGAGAGGGAGGGGAGAGTGAGGGAGGGAGGGAGAGAGAGTGAGAGAGGGATGGAGGGGGAGGGAGGGAGAGTGAGAGAGGGATGGAGGGGGAGGGAGGGAGAGTGAGAGAGTGAGGGGGAGAGAGAGAGGGATAGAGAAAAGAAAGATAGCGAGGGGGAGAGATAGAGAGTAAGATGAAAGGGAAAAAAGGGGCCGTGTGCCAGATGTCAGGTTGATCACACAAGTAAGAACCAGGCAGAATATAGAAAGTTCAGAGGGGAAGTGAAAAAGGAAATAAGAGGGGCAAAGAGAGAGAATGAGAATAGACTGGCGACCAACATAAAAGGGAATCCAAAGTTTGCTGCAGGCATGTCGACAGTAAACGGGTAGTAAGAGGAGGGGTGGGGCCGATTAGGGACCATAAAGGAGATCTCCTCATGGAGGCGGAGGGCATGACCGAGGCACTAAATGAGTACATTGCATCTGTCTTTACCAAGGAAGAAGATGCTTTTTTTTTATTCGTTCACGGGATGTGGGCGTCGCTGGCGAGGCCGGCATTTATTGCCCATCCCTAATTACCCCTTGAGAAGGTGGTGGTGAGCCGCCTTCTTGAACCGCTGCAGTCCGTGTGGTGACGGTTCTCCCACAGTGCTGTTAGGAAGGGAGTTCCAGGATTTTGACCCCAGCGATGATGAAGGAACGGCCGATATATTTCCAAGTCGGGATGGTGTGTGACTCGGAGGGGAACGTGCAGGTGGTGTTGTTCCCATGTACCTGCTGCTCTTGTCCTTCTAGGTGGTAGAGGTCGCGGGGTTTGGGAGGTGCTGTCGAAGAAGCCTTGGCGAGTTGCTGCAGTGCATCCTGTGGATGGTCCACACTGCAGCCACGGTGCGCCGGTGGTGAAGGGAGTGAATGTTTAGGGTGGTGGATGGGGTGCCAATCAAGCGGGCTGCTTTATCTTGGATGGTGTCGAGCTTCTTGAGTGTTGTTGGAGCTGCACTCATCCAGGCAAGTGGAGAGTATTCCATCACACTCCTGACTTGTGCCTTGTAGATGGTGGAAAGGCTTTGGGGAGTCAGGAGGTGAGTCACTCACCGCAGAATACCCAGCCTCTGACCTGCTCTTGTAGCCACAGTATTTATATGGCTGGTCCAGTGCTGCTACAGTCTCAGTAAAGGAGAATATAGTTGAGATACTGGATGGGCTAAAAATTGATAGAGGAGGCACTAGAAAGTTTAGCTGTACTTAAAGTAGAGAAATCACCCGGTCCAGATGGGATGCTTCCGCGGTTGCTGAGGGAAGTAAGGGTGGAAATTGCGGAGGTACTGGCCATAATCTTCCAAACATCCTTAGATACTGGGGAGGTGCCAGAGGACTGGAGAATTACAAATGTTACACCCTTGTTCAAAAAAGGGTGTAAGGATAAACCCAGCAACTACAGGCCAGTTCGTTTAACCTCGGTGGTGGGGAAGCTTTTAGAAATAATAATCCGGGTCAGAATTAATAGTCACTTGGACAAGTGTGGATTAATTAAGGAAAGTCAGCACGGATTTGTTAAAGGCAAATCGTGTTTAACTAACTTGATGGAGTTTTTAGATGAGGTAACAGGGAGGGTCAATGAGGGCAGTGCGGTTGATGTGTATATGGACTTTCAAAAGGTGTTTGATAAAGTGCCACATGATAGGCTTATCATCAAGATTGCGGTCCATGAAATAAAAGGGGGGCAGTGACAGCATGGATACAGAATTGGCTGAATGACAGGAAACAGAGAGTAGTGGTGAACGGTTGTTTTTCGGACTGGAGGGAGGTGTACAGTGGTGTTCCCCAGGGGTCGGTGCTGGGACCACTGCTTTCTTGATATATATTAATGACTTGGACTTGGGTGTACAGGGCACAATTTCAAAATCTGCAGATGACACAAAACTTGGAAGTGTAGTGAACAGTGAGGAGGATAGTGATAGACTTCAAGAGGATATAGACAGGCTGGTGGAATGGGCGGACACGTGGCAGATGAAATTTAACACAGAAAAATGCAGTGATACATTTTGGTAGGAAGAACAAGGAGAGGCTAAATAAACTAGAGGGCACAATTCTAAAAGGGGTACAGGAACAGAGAGATCTGGGGGTTGACCTTTGATGGTGCAGGGCAGGTTGAGAAAGTGGTTAAAAAGCATACGGGATCCTGGGCTTTATAAATAGAGGCATAGAGTACAAAAGTATGGAAGTCATGATGAACCTTTATAAAACACTGGTTCAGCCACAACTGGAGTATTGTGTCCAATTCTGGGCACCGCACTTTAGGAAAGATGTGAGGGCCTTAGAGAGGGTGCAGAGGAGATTTACTAGAATGGTTCCAGGGATGAGGGACTTTAGTTCCGTGGATAGACTGGAGAAGCTGGGGTTGTTCTCCTTGGAACAGAGACAGTTGCGAGGAGATTTGATCGAGGTGTTCGAAATCATGAAGGGTCCAGACAGAGTAGATAGAGAGAAACTGTTCCCATTGGTGGAAGGGTCGAGAACCAGAGGGCACAGATTTAAGGTGATTGGTGAAAGAACCAAAGGTGACATGAGGAAAAACCTTTTTACCCAGCGAGTGGTTAGGATTTGGAATGCACTGCCCGAGGGGGTGGTGGAGGCAGATTCAATCATGGCCTTCAAAAGGGAACTGGGTAAGTACTTCAAAGGAAAACATTTGCAGGGCTACGGGGAAAGGGCGGGGGAGTGGGACTGGCTGGATTGTTCTTGTAAAGAGCCAGCATGGACTAGATGGGCCGAATGGCCTCATTTTGTGTTGCAACCTTTCTATGATTCTATGTGAGGGGCGGAGAGAGAGAGAGAGAGGGAGGGAGGGAAAGAGCGAAAGAGACAAAGAGAGAGACACACACGGGGGGAGAGGGAGAGAGAGACACACACACTGGGAGAGAGAGAGAGACACACTGGGAGAGAGAGAGACACACACACTGGGAGAGAGAGAGACACACACTGGGAGAGAGAGAGAGACACACACTGGGAGAGAGAGAGACACACACACTGGGAGAGAGAGAGACACTGGGAGAGAGAGAGACACACACACTGGGAGAGAGAGAGACACACACACTGGGAGAGAGAGAGACACACACACTGGGAGAGAGAGAGACACACACACTGGGAGAGAGAGAGACACACACACTGGGAGAGAGAGAGACACACACACTGGGAGAGAGAGAGACACACACTGGGAGAGAGAGAGACACACACTGGGAGAGAGAGAGACACGCACACTGGGAGAGAGAGAGACACACACACACTGGGAGAGAGAGAGACACACACACTGGGAGAGAGAGAGAGACACACACACACTGGGAGAGAGAGAGACACACACACTGGGAGAGAGAGAGACACACACACTGGGAGAGAGAGAGACACACACACACACACACACACACACACACACACACTGGGAGAGAGAGAGACACACACACTGGGAGAGAGAGAGACACAAACTGGGAGAAAGAGAGAGAGACACACACACTGGGAGAGAGAGAGACACACTGGGAGAGAGAGACACACACACTGGGAGAGAGAGAGAGACACACACACTGGGAGAGAGAGAGAGACACACACACACTGGGAGAGAGAGAGAGAGACACACACACACGGGGAGAGAGAGAGACAAACACACACGGGGAGAGAGAGAGAAACACACACGGGGAGAGAGAGAGACAAACACACACTGGGAGAGAGAGACAAACACACACACTGGGGGAGAGAGAGAGACACACACACACTGGGGGAGAGAGAGAGACACACACACACTGGGAGAGAGAGAGACACACACTGGGAGAGAGAGAGACACACACTGGGAGAGAGAGAGACACACACTGGGAGAGAGAGAGACACACACTGGGAGAGAGAGACACACACACTGGGAGAGAGAGAGACACACACACTGGAAGAGAGAGAGAGAGAGACGCACACAGGGAGAGAGAGAGAGACACACACACATACAGGGAGAGAGAGAGACACACACACTGGGTGAGAGAGAGAGAGAGACACACACTGGGAGAGAGAGACACACACACACTGGGAGAGAGGGAGATACACACACGGAGAGATAAAGAGACACATGGAGAGAGAGAGAGACACACACGGGGAGAGAGAGAGAGAGACACACACACGGGGAGAGAGAGAGAGACACAGACGGGGAGAGAGAGAGAGAGAGAGAGAGAGACACAGACGGAGAGAGAGAGAGAGAGAGAGAGACACAGACGGGGAGAGAGAGAGAGAGAGACACACACGGGGGGAGAGAGAGAGAGACACACACGGGGGGAGAGAGAGAGAGACACACACACGGGGGGAGAGAGAGAGACACACACACACACACGGGGAGAGAGAGAGACACACACGGGGAGAGAGAGAGAGACACACACGGGGAGAGAGAGAGAGACACACACGGGGAGAGAGAGAGAGACACACACGGGGAGAGAGGGAGAGACACACACGGGGAGAGAGGGAGAGACACACACGGGGAGAGAGGGAGAGACACACACACACGGGGAGAGAGAGAGACACACACGCACGGGGAGAGAGAGAGACACACACGCACGGGGAGAGAGAGAGAGACACACACAGTGGGAGAGAGAGACACACACACACTGGGAGAGAGAGACAAACACACACGGTGGGGGGAGAGAGAGAGAGAGACGGGGGGGGAGAGAGAGAGAGAGAGACACGGGGGGGAGAAAGAGAGAGAGAGACACGGGGAGAGAGAGAGAGAGACATACACGGGGGGGAGAGAGGGAGAGACACACACGGCGGGGAGAGAGGGAGAGACACACACGGGGGGGAGAGAGAGAGACACACACACGGGGGGGAGAGAGAGAGACACACACACGGGGGGGAGAGAGAGAGAGACACACACCGGGGGGAGAGAGAGAGAGAGACACACACCGGGGGGGGGAGAGAGAGAGAGACACACATGGGGAGAGAGAGAGAGAGAGAGAGACACGGGGAGGGAGATAGAGAGACACACGGGGGGGAGAGAGA